>NC_060273.1:117246360-117421360 GCF_021613505.1 Equus quagga | reverse complement strand
ACCATGATCACTTCTTTCACCCTTCACTCCTCCATCTTCAAGTTGTTTAGATGCCACCTTATCTTAGATTCTTTCCATGACTCCTTACCCTCAACATTCATATTGTATTAAGCATCCCTTTTATTTTAACAACTTTTAAAGTTTTATAGTTGGCTGTTGATCATCTGTGTCACCTTAACCAGATTTTAAGTTCCTTGAAGGAAAGGAGAATGTATTGTTCATTTTGTATTCTTGGTAGTAACATAATATCTACCACAAAGTCAAAGTTTAATAAACAGTGGTAGAATTAATGATTGAATTAGTTGACTAAACTACACAGACAAGAAGATAAACTTTTCTGATTTTATATAATAATATGCATTAGACATTAACTTATGATATGCATTATACATTAACTTGTGATTTTATTGCAGCATTTCTTTTTGTCGTTGGTCTACATCGCATCACTCCAATTCCAAGAAAACAGGGATGGTTTGGGATTTTAATTTTCTTTGTAGATATTTATCAATGGTTAAACAGTCTCTTAAAGAGTATGGCAAATGCCATTTTTAAATATTAGAAGAGCATTAATATGAGAGAAGTTTATTTTAAATATTCTATTTAAAAAATTTTTAAAGCATCTGACATCTCCCTTGACTTTATGAAAGACCAAGAAATTTGACGGACCAACAAATTTGATCTTTAAGCCCTAGAGTTTTGTAATTAAGTAATTTTATCAGAGATACTCTCAAATGTGTATACACATTGTATTATATGCATACATGTTTGTATATATGTTTATAAATATATGTCTATACACACATATATACAGAGAGGGAAGAGAAGAGAGGGGAAGAAAAGAAAGAGACTTTCTGTACACAAGCAGATTGAAAAGGATAAAAAGGCAGGAACTGACGAAACTATGAAGATGCTTATATTCTCCAGTGAATCAGGAGAGTTGCAACACCAACAATATAAAGGCCTTGAGGAAACCCCCCTGTGAGTTTCCAATAGAAAATAATAGATAGGATTTACTTCTACAGGGGAGGCTCAGAGGGAGCCATCTCAGTCTGCCCATTTCACATAGACTTTCTAATTGTGTGTTGCTCTTGAGGACTTTTATTTTCAAGATTGCATTTCCACAACTTGAAAAAATTCTAAGATGATAAAATGAGTTTCGTTCAGCTTTTACTAAATATCCTTCCTCTTCTTTTCCCTCCCCCTAAATCTTAAGCAACTAAATCTTAAGGTTAGAGAGTTCTTTCCAATTAGGGAACCTAATGAGGATGCATATCCTCAGGGGTAAATATATTGATGTGCTAATTACGTAGTTAGATGGTAGTAATATTGATCAATGAGAAGTTCAGGAAAATTTGTACTTTTTAAACTTCAAAAATATAAATTTTAATAATTGAATTGGGTGTATATGGGAATGGTCATTTGATTTGAAGATGTAGCCAGCACTAGGATTTCTCGTAGTTACTGACTGCTTATTTGATGCTGTGAGTATTCATGTTGCTTTGATCAAGTTGCTGATTACCACTGATGTCTGTCTGAATCATTATTTCTAAGCAGTTGATGTTGCCATCACATTGTTTGAAATGGTTCTTTGGTGTGCTCCTCAAAACTCTCTTCTGGCCACGCCATTGTGCTCCTTCAGCTTTAATAACCTACTGTTTTCTTTCCTTATTATATGACCCATCAAGTTCTCGAATGTCAATCAGGCACTGGTCCCACAAGCACATGCTAAATGTAAGAGGTTCAATTTTCTCCTTGTAGACTGGAAACTACATTGATGCCTAGACCAAAAAATACCTCAGCTATTACATTAAGTGCAAGTGGCTTTTTAAATAGATTGTAGGTGTGCCAGTACTCTCTTTTCTCTACCTTTTATGTGTATGGTTACAGCACCTGAGAAACGTTAAAAGAGCAGAGGATTGTACCATAGATTTATTACAGTGATCTACCCGTCTTTTTGTACTGCGCTGACCTCATGTACTAAGTTGTTCTCCCTATAAAATAATAAAGCCTAAACTAATATCTAATTTCTGGATTCTATTATACCTAGTGCTGCACAGTGTAGCAAATGAATATTTCTAATCTTCATAAGGTATTTCTGTCATTTTGAGGTCAAATTTTACATGGTATACATTTAATATATGTATTACTTTCTTAAGTCAGCTCAGAACTAAGCAGCAGTACATACTGTACTCAAAAAAAGACTGTTATTGTTTGCCCTTCTGATGAAAGTTCCAAAATGTATTGATTTACATTGTGCTTACTTTGCAATGTATCAACCCTATGAGATAGATTTTATTATTAACTCCACTTTATAGATATGGAAACTGAGGCATAGAGAGATTAAGTAACTTACCCAAGGTCACACTGCAAATAAGGTGAGGAGTCAAGATTAAAGTATAGGCCGTCTGACTCCAAGGCCTCACTCTTAACCATTATGATGTGCACCACATATATTCCCATAATAGGAGGTATATCCCCCATGCGTTATCAATAGTACAGTCTCTCCCTTTTACATCCTTAATATTGACTATGATGATTTGATTTGCATTATAAATTTCAACCATAATGAGAATAAGTTTCCAGAGAAATTACCTAGTATATTCATGGGATCACTTTACTGAATTAAAACTAGTCTTCTGAAGCAAATCCCATTTTCTTCTCCTTTGTGAAATGTGTCACATTACCTTCTGGGACAGTTCAGGTCCCAATTGCAATTGGTGCTCCCTAGCCCCTACATGGGGACCTTGATATTACTGTGCAAATGACACTCAAAATGTTTTAGAAACAACACAATCTCAAAAAATAGGCGTGCATTAGGCTGAATTTGTAGGCCAAGCGGTACAACTATTTTTATTAAGTTTTAATTTGATCAAAAATGCTACAACTAAAAGCATAAGCCCCAACATAGGCACTAGTGACTTGGATTTGAGCTTTGATATTCATTTTATATTCATACAAAAACAGGAAGCAAGGCCTTGGACCTCATGAGGCTGGTGAGCAAATGAAACTGAGACCTCTACTTAACCTATAACTTCAGTGAAGTGGAGAAAATATATTTTTTTCCTTAATAATGCTTTAAAATTAAAGTATATTTTATCTAATAATATTACAGTAACACCAACATTATTTTGGTCAGTACTGGGCTGATATGTCTTTTTTACTCCTTTATTTTCAAATATACCATCATATTTTAGCTACCCTCTCTTGTGTAGTACAGTTTTTTTGTAGGCAGAATAGTGACCCTAAAGATGTCCACATCCTAATCTCAATAACCTGTGGATGTCACCTTATGTGGCAAAAGGAACTTTCCATATGTGATTGAGGTTAGGGACCTCAGGATGGAGTGATTATTATAGGTTATCTGGATGGGCCCAACCTAATCACATGATTCCTTAAAAGAAGATAACTTTTCTGGCTGTGGTCAGAGAGAAGTATAACAACAGAAGAAGGGTCAGAGAGAGGCAACCTGAGGACTTGACCTGCCATTGCAAACTCTGAAGACTGAGGCAGGGGCCGTAAACCAAGAAATACAGGAAGTCTCGAAAAGCTACAAAGGCAATAAAATGTCCTAGAATCTACAGAACAGAACGCACATATCTCTATAAACACCTTGATTTTATCCCAGTGAAACTTGTGTTGGACTTATGACTTATAGAACCATACAATAATAAAATTTATTGTTTTAAGGTATATTGGTGGTAATTTATTACAGCAGTAGTAGAAAACTAACACAATGGCTATATATTGTTTATTTTATATCTCATCTGAGATCTTCAGTTTTAAACTGGAATATTTAATCTATTTACATTAATTGTAAAAAGTTATATTTAATAAATAAATAATATACATATCATATTGTTAAATAAAATTTACTTATTTGGAAAAATATTTTTTATTGTGAAAGTTAGTGAACCATGATACCAGTCACTCTATTCATCCATTTTAAAAAAATTTCAGCTTTACTGAGTTATAATTGACATATAAAATTGCAATTTTTATTTTCTTATAGATTTATTTTTAAACATATGTTAATCTTCACACACAAACTTATTCATTTGCTTATTTGTTTTTGTACTTTTGTTCTTTCCTGATTTCATCTGGCTTTATCAAGATTTTTATTTAATTGCATTATTTCCCTTCAATTAAATAGAAGGCAGTTATGTATTTTCTTTTTTTGTTGTTCTTTTTGTTTTTAGGAAACAAAATGATTGAATTTTTTTCAATTGTTAATTTCTTTTTTATTGAAGTAATATTGGTTAACAACATTATATAAATTTCAGGTGTATATCACTATATTTCGACTTCTGTGTAGACTATATCATGTTCACCACCCAAAGTCTAGTTGCTATCCAGCACTATAAAAACTTGCCCTTTTACCCCTTCCCCCCATTTCTCGCTGGTAACAACGAAGCTATTCTATGTATTATGGGTGTGTTTGTTGTTGTTTTTCATCACATGAGTGAAATCATACAGTATTTGTCTTTGTCTGACTTGTTTCACTTAGCATAATACCCTCAAGGTCCATTGATGTTGTTGCAAATGGCATAATTTTGTCTTTTTTACGGCCAAGTAGTTTTCCATCATATATATGTATATATATATATACAAAATATGATGACATATATGTGTATATATACACACCACATTTTCTTTACCCATTCATCTTTTGATGGGCACTTAGGTTGTATCCAAGTCTTGGCTATTGTGACTAATGCTACAATGAATATAAGGGTGTGTATAAAGTTAGTGCTTTTGCAGTTTTTGAATAAATGCCCAGAAGTAGAATAGCTTGATCATATGGTAGTTCTATTCCTAATTTTTTGAGGATTCTCCATACTGTTTTCCACGTGGCTGCTCCAGTTTACATTCCCATCAGCAGTATATGAGGGTTCCCTTTTCTCCACATCCTCTCCAGCACTTGTTATTTCTTGTCTTTTTAATAATAGCCATTCTTATGGGCACAAAGTGATATGTCATTGTGGTTTTGATTTGCATTTCCCTGACAATTAGTAATGTTGAACATCTATTCATGTGCCTGTTGTTCATCTGTAGGCCTTTGGAAAAATGTCTGTTCAGATCCTCTGCCCAATTTTTAATCAGGTTGTTTGTTTTTTTGTTGTTGAGTTGTATGAGTTCTCTATATATTTGGGATACTAACTCCTTGTCAGATATACAATTTGCAATTCTCTCAATTGGTAGGTTGTCTTGTCCTATTGTTGATAATTTCCTTTGCCATGCAGAAGCTTTTTAGTTTGATGTAGTCCCATTTGTTTATTTTTTCTTTTGTTTCCCTTGCCTGAGGAGACATGATATTCAAGAAGATACTGCTAAGAACAACATCAAAGAGCATACTGCCTATGTTTTCTTCTGAGAGTTTTATGGTTTCAGGTCTTAAATTCAAGTCTTTAATCCATTTTCAGTTAGTTTTTGTGTATGATGTATGATAATGCTCTCTTTCATTCTTTTGCATGTGGCTGTCCAGTTTTCCTAACCATTTATTGAGGAGAGTTTCCTAGATCCACTGTATATTCTTGGCTTCTTGGTCAAAAATTAGCTCTCCCTGGATGTGTGGGTTTATTTCTGGGTTCTCGATTAAGTTCCATTGATCTGTGCATTTGTTTTCTGCCAGTGCCATGCTGTTCTGATTACTATAGATTTGTAGTATAATTTCAAATCAGAGAGTGTGCTACCTCCAGCTTCTTTCTTTTTGCACAGGATTGCTTTGTCTATTCAAGGTCTTTTGTTGTTCTATGTAAATTTTAGTGTTTTTTTTCTACTTCCATGAAAAATGCCATTGGGACTTTGATTGAGATTGTGTTGAATCTAGTTTGCTTTAGGAAATATGGACATTTAAAAACTAGGTTAATTCTTCCAATCCGTGATCATGGAATATCTTTTCATTTCCTTATGTCTTTTTCAATTTCTTTCAACAATGTTTCATAGTTTTCAGTGTATAGGTCTTTCAACTCCTTGGTCAAGTTTAGTCCTAGGTATTTTATTCTTTTTGTTGCAATCATAAAAGGGATTATAGTCTTGATTTCTATTTCTGCTATCTTGTCAGTGTATAGAAATGCAACTGATTTTTGTGTGTCGATTTTGTACACTGCAACTTTATTATTTCTAATAGTTTTTTTGTGGATTCTTTAGGGTTTTCTATATATAAAGTCATGTCCTGTACAAATAGTGACAGCTTTACTTCTTCTTTTCCAATTTGGATACATTTTATTTCTGTTTCTTGCCTAATAGCTCTGTCTAGGACTTCCAATTCCATGTTGAATAAGAGTGGTGAAAATGGGAGACTTGTCTGGTTCCTGTTCTTAGAGGGATGGCTTTCAGGTTTTCACTGAGTATGATGTTAGCTGTTGGTTTGTCATATATGGTCTTTATTATGTTGAGGTACTTTCCTTCTATACTCATTTTACTCAGAGTTTTTATCATAAATGAACGGTGAATCTTGTCAAATGCTTTCTCTGCATCTATGAGATGATCATGCGATTTTTATTCTTCATTTTGTTAATGTGCTGTATCATGTTGATTGAGTTGTTGATATTGAACTATCCTTGCATCCCTGGGATAAATCCCACTTGATCGTGGTGTATGATACTTTCAATGTATTGTTGTATTTGATTTGCTAATTTTTTGTTGAGAATTTTTACATCTATGTTCATCAGCAATATTGGCCTTTAATTTTCTTTTTTGGTGTGTTGCCCTTGTCTGTTTTTGACATCAGGGTAATGTTGGACTCATAGAATGAATTAGGAAGCAACCTCTCATCTTTAATTTTTTGGAAGACTAGAAGAAGAACAGGTATTAAATCTTCTTTAAATGTTTGGTAGAATTCACCAGGAAAGCCATTTGGCCCTGGAGTTATTTGAGGGGAGCTTTTCGATTAGTTTCAATCTCCTTCCTAGTGATTGGTCTATTCAGATTCTCTATTTCTTTTTGATTCAGTTTTGGAATGTTATGTAATTCTAAGAATTTATCCATTTCTTCCAGATTATCCAATTTGTTGGCATATATCTTTCATAGTATTCTCTTATAATCCTTTGAATTTCTGTGGTATTTGTTATAATTTCTCCTCTTTTGTTTCTGACTTTATTTATTTGAGCCTTCTTTCTTTTCTGAGTCTAGCTAAAGGTCTGTCAATTTTGTTTATGTTTTCAAAGAACCAGTTCTTCATTTTATTGATTTTTTTGTTGCCTTTGTAGTCTCTAATTCATTTATTTCTGCTCCTATTTTTATAATTTCCTTCCTTCTATTGATTTTGGGCTTTGTTTGGTCTTCTTCTTCTAGTTCCAGAGTTATATTGTTTATTTGAGATTTTTCTTATTTCTTGAGGTAGGCCTGGATTGCCAGAAACTTCTCTCTTAGTTCTGCTTTTGGTATGCTCTATTTTCATTTTCATTTGTCTCCAGGTAATATTTTGATTTCTCCTTTGAGTTTTTTATTGACATAATAGTTGTTCAATAGAATTTTGTTTAATTTCCATATATTTGTGACTTTTCCAGTTTTCTTCTTTAGTTGATTTCTAGTTTCCTTCATTGTGGTTGGAAAAGATGCTTGATATTAATTCAATCTTCTTAAATTTATTGAGACTTGTTTTATGACCTAATATGTGATCTATCCTGGAGACTCTTCCATGTGCTTTAGAAAATAATGCGTACTCTGCAGTTTTTGGATGGAATGCTCTGTACATATATCTGTTGTGGCCATCTGGTCTAATATGTCATTTAAGGCCAATGTTTCCTTATTGATCTTCTGTCTGGATGATGCCTTTGCTTTACGTATTTAAGTATTGCTTAAATCATACGAGTATTGCTACTCCTGCTTTTTTTGTTTTCATTGGCATGGAATATCTTTTTCCATCCCCTTACTTTCAGTTTATGAGTGTCTTTAGATCTGAAGTGTGTTTCTTGTATGCAGCCTATATATGGGTCTTGTTTTTTAATCCATTTAGCCACCCTATGTCTTTTGATTGGAGTGTTTAGTACATTTACATTTAAAGTAACTACTGATAAGTATGTGTTTATTGCCATTGTTACTCTTTTTCTAAATGAATTTGTAGTTCTTCTCTGTTCCTTTCTTCTTTACTTTCTATATTCCCTTGTGATTTGATGACTTTCTTTGTGTTATATTTGGATTCCTTTCTCTTTATTTTTTTGTATATTTATTAGAAGTTTTTGATTTGTTCTTATCATGAGGTTCATATATAATAACCTATGTAAATAGCAATCTATATTAAATTGATGGTCTTTAAGTTTGATCTTACTAAAAGCCATACACTTTTACTCTTTTTATGTTTTATGTTTTTGTTTTATGTTTTGACATCATATTTTACCTCTTTTAATTTTGTGCATGCCTTAACCTCTTATCATAGATATAGATGATTTTAGTACTTTTGTCTTTTGACCTTCATACTAGCTCAATAGGTGGTTGTTTTTAATATTAATTTATTATTTTATGAAGTCAAACATTTGTATCTTTATCCTAATTTGGAACAATGCAAACACAATAAAATGTTTTTACACTAATTAACTCAAACTCATTATTCTGGTTACTGTTTTATAGTGTTTTAAGTTCTGCCTTGGTTTAAAATGTTCTCCAAATTGTTCATTACTGTCATTATGATTATATTAGTCAATCATTATTTAAATTTTTTCCCACAGATTTAGCAGTTTCTTTGCTTATAATTACTTCTCTCAGCTGGCTCTTTCCTTTTGGATTTTTTTTACTGAAGTCTATTCTTCAGTCGTTCTAGTGTATGTTCACTCCAAAAATTCAACTGAACACAAAAGAAGGCAGTATAGAGAAAATGAGGATCAAAAGTGGTATAAGACATATGGGAAAAATAGCAAAATGGCAAAAGAGTGTTCTTTCTTATCAGTAATTACATTAAATGTAAATGAATTAAACTTCCAAATCAAAAAGCTGTGATTGAGAGAATGAATTTTTGAAAAATGATCCAACTTACATGTGGTTACATATTTGTGCAAACTCATAAAATGTAAAATGCTAAGAGTGAAGCCTAAGGTAAAGTATGGACTTTGGGTGATTATGATGTGTCACTACAAGTTCATCAAGTTTAACACATCTACCCTCCTGTGAAGGATGTTGACAATGGGGAAAGCTATGCATGGGTAGGGGCAGGGAGTATATTGTAAATCTCTGTACCTTTCTCTTGATTTTTCTGTGAACCTAAAACTGCTCTAAAGTTGACTTATAGATCTGATCTAAAGTGAGCAAATAGATTCAAAGTGAAAGGATGGAAAAATATATTCTATGCAAATGGTAGCCGAAAGAGAGTTGGAGTGGCTATGCTAATATCAGACAAAATATACTTTAATGTTAAAGCTGTTATATGAGTTAAGGAAGGACATTATATACTGATAAAAGGGTCAATCATGAACAAGGTATAAAAATTATAAGTTTTCATGCACCAAGTAACAGAGCCTCCAAGTATATGAAATGAATATTGACAGAATTAAAAGGAGAAAAAGACAGTGCTACACTAATAGTTGGAGTATTCAATACCTCACTTTCAATAAAGGATAGAACATCTAGACAGAAAATCAATATGGAAATAGAGGACTCAAACAACACTATCAACCAACTAGACCTAGTAGATATATATAGAACACTGCAACCAACAAGTGTGGAATGTCATCATTCTCAAGTACACATGGAACATTCCCTAGAAATGAATGCATGCTAGGCCACAAAATATACATAAAGAAATCATACAACTCAATAACCAAAAAATGAACAACCAGATCAAAAACTGGGCAGAGGATTTGAACAGACATTTTCAAAGAAATGTTTTCCAAAGAAGATATGCAGATAACCAATAGGCACTTGAGCAGATGTTCAACATTACTAAGTATTAGGGAAATGCAAATCAAAACTACAATGAGCTATCACTTTACACCAGTCAGAATGGCTATAATTAACATGACAAGAAACAACAAATATTGCAGAGGATGTGGAGAAAAGGAAACCCTCATACATTGCTGATGGGAATGCAAACTGGTGCAACCACTATGGAAAACAATATGGAGGTTTCTCAAAAAGTTAAAAGTAGAAATACCGTATGATTCAGCTATTACACAACTGGGTATTTATCCAAAGAACATAAAGTCACTAATTCTAAAAGATAATGCACCCCTATATTCATTGTAGCATTATTCACAATAGCCAAGACATGGAAGCAACCCAAGTACCCATCAGTTGCTAAATGGATAAAGAAGATGTAGTGCATATATATATATATATATACAATGTAATACTACTCAGCCATAAAAAAGACAAAATTGTGCCATTTGCAACATCATGGATGGATCTGGAGGGTACTATGCTAAGTGAAATAAGACAGAGAAAGACAAATACTGTATGATTTCACTAATATGTGTAATATAAACAAACAAACAAACACATAGATAAAGAGAACAGATTGGTGGTTACCAGAGGGGTAGAGGACTGGGTGAGGGCAAAAGAGGTAAAGGGGCACGTATATATGGTGATGGATAAAAACTCGACTATTGGTGGTGAACACAATGCAGTCTACATGGAAGCTGAAATATAACAATGTACACTTTAAATTTACACAATGCTACAAGCCAGTATAACCTCAGTAAAATAATTTTTAAAAAAAGGTTGAATTCATGCAAAGTATTTTCTCCCACAACAATGGAATGAAGCCAGAAATTATATCAGAAGGAAAACTGGAAAATCAACAAATATGTGGAAATTAACATACTGACTAACAGCAAATGGGTCAAAAAGAAAACAATAAGAGAAATTATAACATACCTTACAATATGAAACAAATATCATTTAATAAAAACGAAAACATATCAAATTTTAGAGGCTGCAGTAAAAGCAGTACTCACATAAATATACAGTTGCAAACATCTACATTCAAAGAGAATAAAAAGCTC
The DNA here is from genome assembly GCF_021613505.1 of Equus quagga. Classification (NCBI taxonomy): domain Eukaryota; kingdom Metazoa; phylum Chordata; class Mammalia; order Perissodactyla; family Equidae; genus Equus; species Equus quagga. The sequence continues at coordinate 117,410,426 of NC_060273.1, read as the reverse complement.
AAATCCATAACCTAACATTACACCTTGAGGAACTAGAAAACTAAATCCGAATCTAGCAGAAGACAGGAAATAATAAAGATCAGAGTAGAGATAAGTGAAATAGAGAACAGAGAAACAATGGAAGAAAATCAATGGAAACAATAAAAAAAAATCAATGAAAGCAAAAAGTGTTCCTTTGAAAAGATTTAAAAAAATTGGCAAACCTTTAGCTAGACTCACAGGGAAAAAAGAGAAATTGAAAATAACTAAAATCAGAAAGCGAGGACGTTACTAGTAACTTCACATACACAAAAAGTTTTATAAAAGAACATTATGAATAAATGTATGCCAATAAACTAGAGAATCAAGATGAAATGGATAAATTCCTACAAACACAAAAATTATCTAAACTGATTCAAGAAAAAATAAAAAATCTCAACAGACCCATAACAAGAAATTAAGTCAGTATTCAAAATCTCCCAAGAAAGAAAAGTCCAGGGTCGGATGGCTTTACTGATGCATTCTATAAAACATTTGAAAAATAATTAATATCAATCCTTCCAAAACTCTCTAATACAGAAGAGGAAGGAACACTTCTGAACTCATTTTATGAAGCCAGCATTACCTTTTACCAATGCCAGATAAAAATACGACACAAAAAGAAATTTACTGAATAATAATCCTTATTAATATAAATGCAAAACTCCTTCACAAAATACTGACAAATCAATTCCAAAAGCATATTAAAGGTTTATACATCACAACGAAGTGGGATTTATCCAAGGAATGGAAGGGTGGTTCAACAAAAGAACATTTATCAACATAAAACCAGTTTAAAAGAATGAAGAAAAAAATCATATGATCATTTCAATTGATGCAGAAAAAGATGTATCAAAATTCAACACCCTTTCGTAATTAAGAAAAAAGAAAAACAAGAGACTAGAAATTAAAGGGAATTTTCTTCATATGATAAAGGGCATTTATAAAAACCCATGGCTAATATCATGCTCAGTGGTGAAATACTGAAAGCTTTCCTCTTATGATCAGGAACAAGACAAAGATGCATGCTTTCACCACTGCTATTTAAATATTTTACTGGAAGTTCTAGCCAAAGCAATTAGTCAAGAAAAAGAAATGAAAGGCTTCCAAATTGCAAAGGAAGAAGTAAATCTGGCTCTATTCACAGACGACATGATCCTATATCTAGAATAAAAAAAAAAAATCCACAAGACTGTTAGCAAAGCCTATAAATGAATTTAGCAAAGTTGCACGTTACAGGATCAACACAAAAATCAGCTGTATTTCACTAGTAATGAACAGTCCAAAAAGGGAATTAAGAAAGCAATCCCACTTACAATAGCATAGAAAAGATTAAAATAACTAGGGATAAATTTAACCAAGGAGGTGACAGCCTTGTATACTGAAAACTATAAAACATTAATGAAAAAAATTTTAAAAGACCTAAATAAATGGAAAGACATCTCGCATTCAGGGATTATAAGTTAATATTGTTAAAATGTCAATACTATCTAAAGCGATCTATAGATTCAACACAATTACTATCAAAATTCCAACAGCCGTTTTTGCAGAAATAGAAAATTTGATCCTCAAATTCATATGAAGTTTCAAGGAGCCCTGAATAGACAAAACTTTCTTCAAAAAGAACAAAGTTGGAGGACTTGTACTTCCTAACTTCAAAACTTACAACAAAGCTATAGGAATCATAGCATTGTGGTATTGGCACAAGGAGAGACATATAGGCCAATGGAACATAATTGAGAGTTTATAAATAAACCCATATGTCTATGGCCAGTTGATTTTCAACAAAGGTACCAAGCCCATTCAATAGGGAAAGAATAGTTAATTAACAAATGGTGCTAAAATAACTGGAATTTTCACATGCAAACAGAATAAAGTTGGATGTCTACCTCACAGCCTAAACAAGAATTAACTTAATATGGATCCACACTCTAAACATAAGAGCTAAAACCATAAAATTCTTAGAGAAAGTTGTATAAGCAAATCTTCATGACCTTTGATTTGGCAATCAGTTCTTAGATATGATACCAAAGGCATGAGCAACCAAAAGCATGAGCAACAAAGAGGAAATAGATAAAGTGGACTCCATCTTAATTAATAACTATTGTTTTAAAAACTTTCGTTCATCAAAGAACATTACCAAACAAATGAAAAAGCAACCTACAGAATGGGATAAAATATTTGAAAGTTATATATATATATTATATAATATTATATATGTATAATAAGTGTTAATATCCAGAATATATTTTAAAACCTCCTATAACTCAGTAAAAAAAAAGAAAGCTCAATTAAAAAATGGGCAAAAGGCTTTCATAGATTTCTTTCCAAAAATTTATACATGGATGGCCAATTAGCACACGAAAAGATGCTCAGCATCATTAGTCATTAGGGAAATGCAAATCAAAACCACAAAGAGATAACACTTCACACTTACAAGGAGGGCTATGATTTTTTTAAAAAAATCAAAATAAATGCTGGTGGAGATGAAGAGAAATTGGCACCCTTGTACATTGTTGGTAGAAAAGTAAAATGGTGCAGCCACGGTGGAAAACAGTGTAACAATTCCTCAAAAAGATAAACATAATTATCATATGATCCAGCAATTTCACTCCTACGTATATACCCCAAATAATTGAAAACAGGGATTCAAACAAGGTACTTTTATGCTGATGCTCATTATAAATTATTCACTATAGCCAAACAGTAGAAATAACAAAAATGTTCATCAACAGATGATGAATAAAGAAATAATATGGTATATACATACAATAGAATGTTATTCAATCTTAAAAACGGATGCAGTTTTTATACATGATATAACATAGATGAAACTTGAAAACATTATACTAAGTAAAATAAGCCACACATCAGAGGACAAATACTGTATCATCCCACTTATATGAAATATCTAAAATAGGCAAATGCATAGACATAGAAAGTAGATTTGAAGTTACCAGAGACTGGGGATAGAGACGAATGGGGAATTATTACTTAATGGGTACAGAGTTTCTGTTCTGGATGATAAAATTTTAAAAATAGATAGTGGTGATGGTTGCACATTATTCTGAATGTAATTAATGCCACTGAATTGTCCACTTAAAATGGTTAAAATGCAAAATTGTATATTATATTTTACCACAATAAAAATATTTAAAATATAATGTCATACACACACACATATGCTAGTATACATATGAAACAATTCCTACGGGATAGAGAAGAAACTTCTAAGGAGTGGGCAAGGGGAATTGGGGTGTCAAGTGGACTTTAATTTTTGCTCTATGATTTCTGAACTATTTTATATAAAGAAAATCCTACATTTGTAATTTAAAAATATAAATTGTTTTTTGATTTGTATATTTAATAATTCTGTGAACCACAATATGGGTCAGTTAGTATTCTTATACCATGAATTTAATGATAACGAAAATGGAGTCAAAATAAAGCTTGACAAAATTTTTGTGATCATAGCATAGATAATGAATGTGCTCCGTTTCTACAAAAGCATCTTATCTTTTATTGTACTTTTCTATTTATTAATATGTGGTCTTTATTATAATCAACATGTATTCACTTATTCAATGTTTACTGAGCATGTACTGAATGCCAAGTCCTCAGTTGGCAATTTTCACATCTGGTACCTCATTAAGAAGAATAAATTGGATATATATATTCAAAACTAGATTTCTTCCCAAACACCACTTGACTCTTCCATTCATTGACTCAAGTATTAGAACTAAATCATTTGCTAGATCATACAAGTTTTGGATAAAACTGACATCTTCAAACTTATTCAGAATGACAAGAGGAAATGCTAGTAATTTCTATTGATTTGCGACTTACTGAAGGAGTAATGGAACTTAAGGCACATTGTTCAGGAGACAATAAATCTCCACTTTGAAACAGTCTTGTACTTGTTCTCAAAAGATACAGGGAGATTAAGTTACTTATCACCAATACTTGCACACAAAGAATAGAGTCTAGGAAAAATGATTTCTAGTTTAGTTCTCCATTCACATAATAAGGTCTATTGTTAGAGTCAAGACTCTTAAAAATGAATAATGGAGCACAAACAGAAGGACCTACAGCTAGAATATACAGCTGTGCGCTGGGGGGCTTTGGGGAGAAGAAGAAGAAAAGAAAAAAAAAGAAGATTGGCAACAGATGTTAGCTCAGGTGCCAATCTCTAAAAAGAACAAAAAGAAGAATGGAGTATTAATTCCAGAATCAACTTTATGAAACCTAGTTTGATGCTCTTTTTTACAGATGAGGAAGCACAGATTCCGAGAGGGCAGGGTTGGACTAGAACAGCAGCCTCCTGAAGGCCGAATGAGGCTCTCAGTTTGGATGTAGGAACCATGCTGATTTGCCAGTCTTCACTCACTTTTATTACTTCCCTGTGAACGTGTTCCTCACAAAGGAAGACAGACACAGCAAAGCTACATGAGGTAGGATTACCATAAGAAACCTATGATTAGGCTTTTTTTTCTTTACAGGACCAAAGCTTCATGCACAGTCTCTCCTGAGACATAGAACATACATCCAAAAAAAGTTAACCGTTTTAAACGTCTACAGCATCTATCCATACCACGCTTTGTTGTTTCTAACAAAAACCATGTTTGCGTTCAGTTGTCTCCTCTGTTTTCTTATGGGCAACTTGATTTTTGGATTCAGGTTACTCCAGGTTCCCTTATTATTAGGCACAAAATTAAATTTAATGTGCAGAAAAAAAAAAGTAATTTGGGTTTTACTATGAATAATGTTAATTCAAATAATGCTGTTATTTCTTTAACTGTTATTCAAATAGTTACATGAAAGGTGGGGAGCCAGGGCCTGACGCATTGCTCTGACTTCACACAATCACACAGCATGGATCTAGGGGCTGGTTTTAAAGTGAAGAACTCCTGTGACAGCTAAATGCCAAGGCTGTGGTTTTGAAAATATAAAACCATTATTTTGTTTCTTTATCCCCTTTCCCACTATTATATCTGCTGCTCTCCTGCCCAATTTACAAGACTCAAGGCCTCAAAGACACAGTGCAACAAAAAATGGCCTCAACTAATAGTGATTTTCATTATTCATATTTTATAAGGCAAAATTTAGCTGACGCAATTGTGTAGTGACTATAGCAAGAGGTGAATAAACAAACATAATTAAATTTGCTTTTATGTGTGGCCATCTCTAATAATATTATTCTCCATGGATTTTTTTTTCAGGTGGAGCCTAAAAGCGCCAACTGAGGAGAAAAGATTTTCAGTGTCAGTGAAGTTAAAACATGTCAGCAGCAGTTCCGACTGTGAATATTGTCTCACATGAAAGAAAGGATGGATTGAATTCATATCTGAAACAAGACAAGATTTTCCATCTGACCTCATTAGGTGTTCCTCTGGAGTGCATCCCTGGGTTTCTGCTGGAACTGAAATGTGTTGTGCGGAAACCAAACGTAAAACAGCTCAGGACTGCCATAACGGATGTGTCTTAATAGGATGGGGTATTTATTCTTTTGCCGCCTTCATTTCTTAACTCTAAAAGTCATACTGATGCGCTGGATACCTTCGTTAAAGCAATCCCCTTAAGTGAAGGCGTGTACTAATGAAAGGATTTACACCGCACAGCTGGAAGCGAAGATGAAGTAGCATTACTCTATATCACAGAGATTTTTATATGGAGGATTTCCTATGGAAAGATTTTTAGAAACTCGATTGTTGTATCCTTATAAATAATTAAACTTGCAAATTTTCATTGTTACAACACAGCCGGTTTCCTTTTCTGTGAGCATGGGTAATCGATTCAAGAATATATTGCTTTAAAGGGATTTATAGCATTTTTCATTGTTCTTGATCGTACTAGAAAATTATTCAGAGGTCAGAAATAATAGGAAACTTTCCCCTAGATTAACCTCATACTGCACAGAGAGATTTTCTATATGACATCATATCATCAAAGAAAGGCATCTTGATTTTCAGTTTTACTAGTATGAAGGCTTGTATGTATATATGTGTATATATTTGCATATATCATACTAATGGATAAAGAAACAAGCCGTTGTTTATATTATTGCTGTATTTATGTATGTTTATAAATACACACAATAAGATGTTATTTTTCAAAATATAGCAATGTAGGGAAAATATTAGTTAGAACTCCAAAATCTACTACCATTAAAATGTTTCCATAACCTCTGAGCTATTCTGTAAGTTAATTATCATACTTAAGAATGAATCACTGGCAGTAAATTATTCAAAAGAGGTCATTACATAGATGTCTCTCTATATAGATATAGATTTAGAGATAATATATGGTGAGATGCACTATTTTGAGGAAATTATTATCAATCTTCCATATTTGTTTATACTTAATAATTTGACATACACTTGATATTTTCAGTTGCTATGGCAACACCTTGTTAAATCAATGTTCTATACTGTACATTTTATAAAACAGTAAATACCAAACTATAGAATCTAATAAATAGGTTAACTTGAACAAGTTTTGAAGCTTAATGGAATCATTCGGTCAATATGCTCAGCACGGACTCAAACTTTCTGGCACACAATGAACCCTTTTAATTTACTACCTGAGAAGGATTAATCTTTTGGAAACTGAAGGGTCATGTGATCTGTGACAGCTTTACTTTGTGAGAAAATAAATAGTTCATTCAAAAAGCAGACATTTATGAAATGTATACTGCGTCGCAGGCATTTTGTTTAAGGCCGGAAATGCGGAGATTAAGTTGAGGTCCCTCCATTCAAGAGGCCACCTATCAAATGTGGAGTTCACTGCCAGGTGTGGAGCTATTGGGAGAAACGAAACTAAAAATTTACGTATGTGATATTCCACCTTCTAGGAAGTAGTGCTCAATCCCCCCCTTTGAAACATAGTGACTCGTGTCCAAATAAAAGGATAAGGAGAGAGAAAAATAGGAACTGTGCAGTGGAGAAACCTGGCAAAGACAACCTTCACCAGACAATGGAGGCTAACATGGTCAGTGATGCCCTGGGCATAGCATGTCCCCCTGACACGTGAAGCCTTCTCTGGTATTCTTTCTAAAAATTTATAACCCCAGATTAGTCTGAGAAAAACCCTGGGTAATCCTGGATTGGATGGCAGTTCTACAGGATACCTGGTCAGTACTCCTCAAGATGGTCAAAGTTATGCCAAACAAGAAAAGATGAGACTTTCACACACCAGAGGAGACTGGAGAACCATAACTAAATGCAATGTGGTTCCCTGGATTGGATCTGGAACAGAAAGAGGACGTTCAGGAAAAACTTGGGAAATGCAAATAAAGTCTATAGATCAGTGAAAAATTAAAATGGTTTGCATAGAACTTTAAAAACTAACAAACAGGTTTATTATAATTGGAAAGAGGAACTGTAATTTCATCAACAGCAAATCAATTATTAACTATCTAGTGGTCAAGAATGAGGGAAATTCAATATTCCACGTAGCCAGGCAAATGTCACACAGTCAGTATAGGGTCACAGTTTGCAACGTGTGAGTCCATAATTAAGGATCTTGAAACATCCCCGGCCAGTGGTTTGCCAACTGTTTCTGCAGAACACTAGAAACTTCTGAGGGCAGCGCAGATCAGTAAGAAGACCTGGCATTAGCCACATGCCTGTCTCCAATTCAACTACACTATTGTAGTCACAAAATATTTTACCTCACAAGAAGGATCCATGACTTAGAACAAAACAGAAGAAAATCAATAAGAAAACCAGTAACTGATAGTCAGAGAAGTGCTTATCAATCTTTAATGATTATATGAATCACAGAGCATCTCATTAAAAGTTGATTCTGATTCAACAGATCTGGGATGGGGTCCGAGACCCTGCATTTCTAACAAGTGAGGCCCTTCCGGGTGATGAGAACACTGCTTGTCAGAGAACAATACTTGAAGCAGGAGGGATCTAGATCAAAAATTCAACTCTCTCTTCCAAAATTTCACAGAGGAAAGTGCTATTATTTTTTAAGGGGTTTTGTGATTTTATGATGTCAACACGTAACAATCCTTCATAGTTAGCTAGATTTTGACCGGAAAAATTATGTAAATGGAGTTTTTTGAGCTGCAATCCTACCCGTTCTTAATCTCTCAGAAGCCCTGATCTCACTATTTCTCATAACAACCCCAGAACCTTGATCTGATCCAGACAACTCCCCTAAACCATCCGCTCATCCATCTCATTCAAAACCAGTCATTTCAGCAATGAAATTGGACCCAACTGAGATGTTTCCATGCCAATTACACTTTATCATATCCCATGCCAAGCCTAGTCTCAGGCAGTACTATCAATTAAATTTTTATAGAAAAAGTGAGGAAAGCGAATGTTTGGGATTTTTACAAACTCATTCTTTTGTATTTCATCTGGGCATTGGCCTCCCATTTTAAAAATGTACTTCATGTTGACTCTTATTACATTCTCCATGGGGTTGTTCCAAGCCTTCTGCACCCTCAAAGGCCAAATTTTATCCCAAAACATTTAGCACTCCATCTTGTTTTCTGCTTTCCAAGGTTGAGATTCCTGAGCTTGAAATATCTTTCCCTCAATCCTGATACTCCCTCAACCTATTGCAACATACATTTCCTTCAGAACCATACAGACAACCAATCTGTTTGAGTGGATATCATTACTTGTCCTTGACTGAAATCACTCTCCAGAAGGTCACCAAGGACCACTGGCCAATTCCAAGGGCATTTTTCTTTGCTTAATTCAGCATCTTATACCATGAGATAGCTGCTTTAGAAATACTTTTGGGCCTCTTCAATTTCAGATTGTTTTTTGAGCTTCTATTCAGTTCTTTTACATCTGCTTTGCTGACTTTTTTTACTTTTACTGTAAAGACAGTAAGATGTAAAAGTTATATTTCGCCTCTAGAATCTAAGATTTGTTTTGAATCTTAGTTCTACCGTTTTCTAGCTTTATGATTTTGAGCAAGTTGCTTCACTTCTGGACGTTAAATGTTTTTATCTGTAAAATTGTGATAACAATGACTTCTGTCTCATATGATTGCTTTATGGATTAAATGAGCTAATATATGTAAAATACCTAGAACAATGCCTGACGGACAGTAAGTGCTAGATAAATGTCAATTAGTCCTATTACCTACCTGCAGTCCTTCTTTTGGATAGTTTATACGCCCTCATTTCATCAGCCATCTGCATAGAGATGTCTCACATCTATATGTATTTCTAACTCAGAGTTTCTCAATATCACCACTATTGATATTTGGAGCTGGACAATTCTTTATTGTGAAGAGCTGTCCTATACATTGCAGGATGGTTAATAATGTTTCTAGCTTTTAGTCAGTAGATGCCAGTAGTGACCCTGAGCTGTAATACAAAAATTGTTTCTAGACATTGTCAAATGTCCCCTGGGGGCTAAAATCACCCCTACTTGAGAACCGCTGTTCTGATCCTTTTCTGTCTAAGGATTTCTTTGTATGGATGTCTCTTTGGTGCCTCAACATTTGTCCAAAGGTGAATTTGCCACGTTCTCCCTAGACACATTTTACATATTGTCTTACCTACTTTTTGTGCTAAATATGCAATCCCAATATTTTTGCTATTTATCCCTCTGACATTACCAGAATTGGTCCCTCATTCTTTCAACAGAGTTTTGCTGATACCCACTCAGTGGTAGACACACTCTAGTGACAAGACAAAGATTCAGTTATCACGGACCTTATATTCTAGTAAAGAAAATAGGTAACAAGTAAGTAAACAGATCAATAAAAGGTATGCTTTCGAGTAGTGCCATGTGCCATGAAGAAAATAAAGCAGGATAAGGGGATAGAAGATGATTGAAAGATGGCCTTTTAATTAGGGTATTAGTAACATGTTGGAGAAGGTAACATTCTAGCTCCTTCTATGAAGAGCCTATTCATGCAAAAATCTGGAGATGGCAGCAGCATAAATAAAAGCCTTGAAGTGGCAATGAACTCTGCACTTATGAGAAAGAGTAACAAGGTCAGGGTTTTGGAGGTTATTCAATATGTGGGGTGTTTATTTTTCCGGTTGGATTTAAAGGGAAAGACAGGAACCAGATTCTAAAATAAATGTACAAGCAAAATATCCTACACGTCACTAAAAATGAAAAGAGCTTGAGATAGACCCAAGGTGCTGAAACTTTAGAAAGCTAATGACATTTTGATTTATTTGCTTTTCATATTTTTAGTTATTTTGATTTCTAGCTGACGATAAAACTTAACTATGCATTGTGTTGGGATTGTGTATAAAATATGAGGATATTTTAACCAAATATATTCATGTATTTTATAAAAATGTTCCATTTATAGAAGTTATATTCAACTTCTAGTTTAGAAGGAGGCCAATATCCATGTTAAGTTTATGAAATTTAGACAGTTCTGTAAATATACATCCCAAGATATTTCAAAAGCATTTGAAAGACAGACTCATATAATTGTGACAGTCTTAGAATTCCCCTGAAAAACATACAAGTTTTAATCTAATACTATTGAAAGTAGCTTTAAAAATTCAAACTATAAGACCAGAGAAATGATTTCAACATAGCAATTACACACGACGCTGACGTTCTGTCAGTGGTTTAACGTGTAACATACTTTTTAAAATGAGTATAGTCTAAAAAATTAGCTCTGAGTGTTAGCAGCACCTGAAACAACAGCTGAAATTAAGGGTAGCTTGATGTTTTGCCTTCAAAACTTATTTTTTGCCTCCTCCAAACTCTCCTTGCCCCTGTTTTAAGAATTTTTTGTTTTTTTTAGCTTGAGGAAGATTGTCCCTGAGCTACCATCTGTGACAATCTTCCTCGAGTTTATATATGGGACACTGCCACAGCATGGCTTGATGAGCCGTGAGCAGGCCCACACCAGGATCCAAACTCTGGGCCACTGAAGCAGAGTGCACAAACTCAGCCATTATGCCACCAGGCCAGCCCCACCCCTTTTTAAGAATTTATTACTCAAAAGCTAAAACTTCTTGCCTTTGGGCAAAAATATGATTTAACAAAAACTGCCTAGGATAAATTTTGTTAAACCATTTTGTTTCTTTCTGTATTTTGTGGTTGTTATTTTGTTACCTTTGCTTTTTAGACTTGGGATGTAATCAGAGTTATGTGTGCTCAATTCTTACAGATGAAGGGGTGAATTAAGGACAGAGTGGCAGACCTAATTTAGCAATCTCCTCCTTTTGTATACTTAAAGCAAATCCTTCACTCAACTCTAACATAGATTTTTATTTACAGATGCCCTCATTAGCCCTCTTGCCGTGGAGACAGATACTTCCTTTTGCTTCTATTTGTCCCCACCAGGTTAAATTACTTGCATTACAACTCCACCAGAGCTAGTGCTGTGTGGCAAAACAACACTGGTGGGGAGTGAATGGTTATCAAGAGAAAGTTTACTTGCAGTGTTAAGAATTAATTTAGCTGAATTGGTGTGGTGAAAGTGGTAAACACAATCCCCTCACTGCTGTTTGTCGGGGTGTGTTATATCACCCTGGATTGCTTTGTCAATAATCTGCCTGGCCTGCAAGCTAAAAATCTAAGATTGCTTGGATGACTGACAGGCTGGAGATAGCTGATAATTCTAAGGAATTGGAGGTGTAAAATCTTTTAGGACCATGTCTACAGTATAAATGCCAGGGTATCTCCACATCACTCTGTACTTACAAAGGCAACAGCATTGTTAATGGCAGCCTGTCTGTCCATCAAGTTTGCAACCGCGGATTTATCCCTCTTTCACTCCTTATCTTTCTTTGCTGTGTTTATTTCGAAACCAGCTGCAGAATAAATTGCCTCTTGTCTTCACCTCCTACACTGAGTACAATGATATGTTCTGTAAAGCTTAAAATCATGGTGTTTTTCAAGCACTCCTTTTTCAGCACACGGACTTCTAATTTTGTTTGTTTATGAATATGTATTGTGTTTTTTTCTCCTGTGGGGGCTTTTAGTAGAGCACCAAAAATGACTATTTACTTGGTGAGTGAGTGTTCAGGATCTAGAGAAAGGTGTGTGTGTGATATTTCATAGAGAAGAAATAAATAGAATTAAGATAAACATTTTGTTATTGTTTTGAATAATTCATTAGATCTGCTCTGTTTTAATCCAATAATTTAAATTAATAACAACCAAATAGTTTGAGAAAATATATTTCTATTAAACAATTTTTCACAATTTAAGAACTTTAAAGTACCCCTCCCCTCATGTACCTTTGCCCATTTGCACTTTTCTAACTTACAACTGGGAGGAAAGAAGATGATTGTGGCTGGGTAGATTCAAAGATCAGAATTAGCGTTTATATCAAATGTCCAAGTTCTACGGCAGCCCAAACCCTCCCGTGCTGGTGGTGAGAATATAATCTGAGGCAATTGCTTTGAAAACTTTTGGCTAAGGCTACTGAAGATGATTATATATATACTTTATGAACCAACAGCTCCTCTCCCAAAGATAGATGGGTATACGTTCTCCAAAAGACTTGTAAAAGAATGTGCACAAACATTTACAAAAGCCGAACAATGCTCATAAAATACACATGCAAGGTATATAGATAAAACATGCACAAACACTATTTTTAATATGAGTAAAATAAAAACAAAGTGTTGACCAATACTAGAATGGATAAATAAATTGTACTATATATTCATCCAATGGAATACTCTATGGCGATGAAAGTGAAGAAACTGCAGCTATACATGATACATGGATCTCACAAACATAATATTGATCCAGAGAAAACAGACACATACCCTCAATGATTCTGTTCACATAAAGCTCAAACCTAGCCATAACTAATGAGCTAGAGGTGACCCTTGGGGCATGAGTTGGGCATGAAGAGGCCTCTGAGATTCTGATAATGTTGTTTCTTTATATTAGTGCTGGTTATATGTTGAGTTTGTTTATTTGCTGGGCTAAAAATGATTAGCTTTTCTGCATCTGTGTTAATAGTTAAAAAAGTTTAACATTAAAAATGCGTCCATATTTTCGGCTAGTGTTTGCAACTACATACTAAACTGTAATTATCAGGCATCCCCTCCATTCTCTCCAAATGGTATTTTTTGGTTATTTGCAGAGGGAGACAAAGGTAAGAAAAAAGGGAAAGAGGGCTTTAGATGAAAGTGATCATCTGTGAAAGGTATACATATACCAAACTGAGCTGAGTAACAAAGTGTTCTCTGATTAGTAAGCCATGGATATTTAGCCATACACACACACTCATCTGAGTACATACAAATGAACATTGTGGCCTCAGTATTGGTAAGTAATAAAGACAAACACTTAGGCATTTTGCAGCACAAAAGTTCTTGAATGTTGCTAATTATCTGAACAGTAAGAGGTGGTCATTTTTATTTGGACTGGATATTATATGCAATGTCAGAAACCTCATTCATTCATTCATTTACAAAATCTTTTTGCAGACATATACTTCTGAGTTGAGTATTGTGCTAGGACCAAGAACATGGAAGCAGCAGAATCTTTGCCTTTCTGTGGAACACAGTGACCTTTTTTTCTTCAATAAACTTGTCAGCTGTTTAATACCTATCAGTATTTTAAGTGCTATTCCAGCATGTTCTATCGATTGCAGTATCTGACTCAAGAAGTTGACCAATGGTTTACTTCCATTGCTGAAGTATGACTCTGAAGAGGTGCTTTAGCCATCTTGGGCTGCTGTAACAAAATTCCATAAACTGGGTGACTTAAACAACAGACATTTATTTCTCAGAGTTCTAGAAGCTGACAAGTCCAAGATCAAGATGCTGGCTGATTTGGGTCCTGGTGAGAGGCCTCCTCCTGGCTGCTTGTATCCTCACACAGCAGAGAGAGAGAACTAGCTGTCTGATCTCTGCTTCTGAGGGCACTAATCCTATCATGAGGACCTTACTCTAATGATCTCATCTAAACCTATCACCTCTGCTGGCCCCACCCCAAAATACTATCACTTTGAGGGTTAGGGTTTCAACTTATGAATTTTAGGGGGCCACAGAAATTTAGTCTGTAATAAGATGCAAAATTTGGCAGCCACATATTTTAAATGAAATGTCTTCCTCTGTCTGTGGTTCCTGCTTTTATGTTACTACCATCCCCCTTCCTTGCTTTTTCATCTTCAACAATGACATTAAAAAATAGTAAAGAATATATTCACGAATTCTCATTCGTTTTATACGTGTGACAGTAATTAAGCAGGCAAATTCATTACTATCATTACCACTAGACTTTTCTCATTACCACTGCTTTGATATAAAATAAATGAACAATTAGAGTAGAAATCTATTATCAAAATGGTCTTGTATGTAAAAAATGATTTTATTCCTCAGAACGATGTCATCCGAAATTGTCAGGTTAACTGGAAGATGCAGTTTCTGGACTCTAAAATTTGATTTGATTAATTTTCAGCTAATATTTTGTTATAAAAAACTGAGATATCATTACAAATCTCTGTTGCTGTGAAAGTTTTATTAACTGTTTTTTAATGTGGAAATGTTTTAGGAACATTTACTCTTTCTACTTTGTCTTGAACAAACTTCTTTTTCTAGTTGAGCTATATTTATAGCAATGCAAAGTTAGATTTCCCTATGACTCTTTCTAGTACTGGTAACTAATTCTACCTCATCATTAAGCCAGTCATACTTATTTAATATACCTTAGTATCTTAAATAAAGTTTGACTGCATCTCATCAATGCCAAATTTTTTAAAAGTCTGGAATCTTTGGACTGTATAGCTTTAAACAGTCAAGTGTTAGAAAGGTGAAAACTTAGATTTGCATCTGTCTATGTGTTGTGGTATATAACCAGAGCGGATCTGAAGCAAAACTTTTATTCACAAAAGTTCTCTATCTTTGATCTGAATTATTTCACAAACCATGTTGTAGCAGGTCTCTGTCTATAGACTGAACAATGTGAAGACAGTGATTGGACTTTGAGCAAACTGTAGAGTGTCTCAGGAAGCTGTCATCACCATGAGTACACAATAGTAATTTCAAAGCAGTGGCCCGGGAAGATACAACAAGTTGGATGTAGGTGGCATTCTAAATAAAACTAATTTGTTATCTCCAACATTCTTATGAATGCCCACAGGTCATAATGGCTGGTAAGGCTTCATAAAGAACGTGGAAGGGCATTCTAAGTGAGAGAACACAATACACGTATGCGTGGAAATGAGAGACGTGTCCAGGGAACTTAGATTAGACCATTTGGCAAAGAAATAGAGCTAATTTAAAAGAGAGTGAGAGAAAAGAAAAGATAGGTTGAGAAGAGATTAGTCTTAGAATAAATACATTTTGCTAGAGAGAAACTTCTGAAAATATTTCAGCACAAATGTGACCTGAGGAAAAAAAATGGCATTTTCAGATGTTCAGCTAACAACATTCAACAAGTAGAACGAACTAATGAAAGAAAACATGAGCAGAAGGAGGACTCTTAAGTAGCTATTGCTATACTTAGGACTAAAGGTGTGAATATCTGGACATGGCCAGAGCTATATTCGTGTTAGTTGAAGACTGAAGAAAATGCAAGACATGATGAATAAATGTAAGACTAAATCTTGTTGACTCGTACGTGTCAGGAATAATTTTTTAAAATATTTATTGTAAGAACTAGGCAAAGTGATATATACCATTGGGCGTACCATGAAATATATAAGAAATATGTACTTTTTGTACTTTCACTATATTGAAAATTTTTCAATCTATATAGTTTATGATTCACAAAACTTTTTAACCATATATAACTATTTCATAATAATATTGTAAATAAGTTCCCACTTGAGTGGACTCTAAGACGGATATCCATAAACAAATATAGCCAAATCTCTCCCATAACAAATAGCATTGCAGTGACCTTGAGCAAGTTTATCTCTTTAAGCCTAATTTCCTCATCTGTAAATTGGTGACAATAGTGGTATTTATCCCTAGGGTTGTATCAGTTATTTATCACTATGCAGCAGTGAGAGCCAGTTGGCATTTTTAATGTGGTGCCTGGAAATCTGCTTAGCCCAATCATTGTCTTACACTTAACAGAAGCTGACAACTTTGCCAATTGTTTCACTACTACAAAACATGGGCCATCATCTTTCTATCCTCTAATAGCAGTTTACTCACTGCTTTTTCAACCTTCAATCACAATGTCCTTGTTGATTTCCAGACTTTACTCTGCCTCATCCCAAAGTCAATGCCGCATGATTTAGGTTTTTGTTAGGAAGCATCTATTTTTGGTATAAAGTTCTGTATCAGTATTTATTGCTGTATAACAAGTCACTTCAAATCGTAATGAGTTGAAGCAATAAGAATTTATTATTTCTCTCAGTTCTGTAGATTAAATTCTGCTGGTCTTGCTTGGGCTCACTGATGCAGCTGCTTTCAAATGCTGAGTTGCATGGGGACTGCACTCAGCTAGGATGTCTGGTCTTCACTCTCCTTGGAGCAGGCTTATTCACTTTGTATAACAGCAGCCATCCAAGAGGGTAAGCTGCAATGTCCAAGTGCTTCTCAAGTCTCTATTTCCATCTCATATGCTGAAGTCATACTGTTCAAGTAAGTCACACTGCCAAGGCTAGAGTCAGTGTTGGAAGGGACTAGAAGAGTGAGTGATGTGATTCATTGGGGGCCATTACTATCATAAAATACTACAATGGCCTATTGTGTGGATTAAATGAGATAATGCATTAAAAGTCCTTAACATATGCCTAATATATAATAGGTACTCAATAAATGTTAACTACCATTAAAAACTTAGTGATGGTATTCACAATTATATATTTATTTAACTGTCAATCTCATCAAGGAGCTGTTTTACTTACTCTTTATGAACTGATTTTATCAATGTCCCTATGGATTGTCTCTGTTCTTACCCAACACTGATCTTGACTCAAGACTTGGTACTTAAATGCAACTTCTAAAGCAGTTCCAGTTTTAAAATTTAACAATGAGAAATAGATATTCTACTGAAGATTCTCTAGGGCAATAGATAAGAGAATTTACTATGTACCACATAAAAGAGACTTAAATTCCCCATTAGAATTTCCTTTTCTCACCCAATTTCTTCTGTCCTGTCATTTGCTTTATATCCTTTCTAACAAGCCTCCAAACCCCTTGCCTTCACCTAAACAATTTATCTCTCATCCTCACCAAGTATCCATTACTCAAAAGTCTGATAGGTAGTGTGATTAAAATCATATCTTTCTCCTCTCAGATATGCCTCCAAACCTCATCCCTCTAACCTATTCAAGAAGAATAGGAGAGGGGCTGGCTCTGTGGCTGAGTGGTTAAGTTTGCGTGCTCCGCTGCGGAGGCCCAGGGTTCGGATCTTGGGCGCGGACATGGCACGGCTCATCAGACCACGTTGAGGTGGCGTCCCACAACCCACAACTAGAAGGACCTGCAACTAAGATATACAACTATGTATGGGGGGTTTGGGAAGATAAAGCAGAAAAAAAAAAGAAGAAGAAGAAGATTGGCAACAGTTGTTAGCTCAGGTGCCAATCTTTAAAAAAAAATTAAAAAAAGAAAGAAGAATAGGAGAAAATTTCATGTAATTTCAAGTCAAATATTATTTGAAATAAATAAAAACAAAATTTAAACCAAAAAAATATTAAGGGTTAGACTGTCTAGTACAATGCTGGGTACGTGTTAAGGATACGGAGAAGAACCAGATAATTTCACTGAAACTATCAGTTTTCATGTCTGACTCTTCCGGCTGGCCATAAACAAAGCACTAGGATAAATGAGCCCACACACGTGTTCAAAGTGCTTCAGGAGCACAAAGTAAGAAGCACCTATGAATGTCAGCACACGGGCTCTTACTCCAAATAGAATAGACCCAGCAGCATGTGTCGGCTGTGTCATGCACAGTGCTTTCTTGAAACTCTCTACTTATTAGAGTGTTTTCTTTTGTGCTTCTCTTTCCCACTCTCTCTCTGAACTTGAACTGATTGCCTCTGTTGTGTACTAACTGCAGACCTTCCCTGTGATCCTTGACACAGAATCAAACTCACAGTTTCCACTCTCACACCCGCTATTACCCTTTCCTTCAAATACACCATTTATCCTGACAGTAAGTAAACTTCTCTGAGGGAGTATTCCTTACGGAACTGTAGTTTGTCTTTCGAATTATCTGAAAGATCAAATTTCAAGTTCTCCTTTGATACTATGATATATGCTAGGTCTTTTCCTTCTATGAACAAGCTTAGAATGCACCTTTTTATTTCAGGTGGAAAACACATCAGAGTGATGATAGGAAGCAACATTTAAGTTTATATACAGAAGATATCTTGAAAATTCCTGTTTTTTCATATCAGTCTGATATAAAGGATAATGTTGCTCAAAAAATGCTATAAAATGGCTTCTATGTGCTTCTAAGTGATAAAAACATTGGCTGTTGGAATAAATCCTCTGTCAATCAAACTGTTCCTTTGTTTTTCCTTTTTAAGAAAAAATAACAGAAAAGAGTTGAGAAAGCTTTACTGGCTGAGCAAATTTTTTTGTGAAACACTATGACTTCTGGATAGAACAATCACTATCAATTTGAGAAAGGAAAGATTTTTTTTAAATATATATATAGCTGGGTTCCAGATATAAGATGGATTTGAAGTGACACAAAGAGCTATCAACAATATTGTTCTTTGTTCTAGACATTCAATAACCAGATTGTCTATAACAAGATTATCTTGTGAGATAAACCCCACATTTGGACCGTGATAACATAGCATGGCAGAGTGATAAACTACAGAGACAAGGGTGTGAACAAATTGATGTGGGAGGTCAAAACGGCCTATTATGTTCCTCTGTACTCATAACTTTGCATTTCTGTGTGCTTTTTATGTTTCTTAAAATCGTTCAACTTACCTGTATGCTCACTGTAACTAAGCCATTTACTCATATGTAAGACTTCAGGTTATTTATTTATATACCAAAACTAATTCTTCTTTCCTTTCCTAGTTTTCAACTAAAAGTTAAATGATATGTACTTCTTATCATATATTGTGAAGTCTGAGATCTTTATACAATTTTATATATATTTTAATTGAAGCTTCACACATAAGGAAAGAATCAGCAATCACTAAAGTAATGGGGAAAAATGGACAAATATTCAGATTTTCATGAAAATATTATGAAGTTAAGGAATTGATTCATTAAATGTTAGAATGGTTGTAAATTTACACTATATAGAAAAATCAACATACAATGGAGTAAAGACTTGAACATAAGAACTGAAACCATAACACTCCTAGAAGAAAACATAGGCCATGAGCTCCTTGCATTGGTCTTGGTGATGACTTTTTGGATTTGACACCAAAAGCAAAGGCAATAAAAGTGAAAATAAACAAGTTGGACTATGTCAAACTAAAACGCTTCTGCCTTCCAAAAGAAATCGTCAACAAAATGAAAAGGCAACCTAACTGAATGGGAAAACAGATTAGAGAAAAGAGACTTGCAAATCATGTATCTGATAAGGGAATAATATCCAAAATATGTAAAGAACTAATACAACTTAATAGCAAAAAACCAAACAATCTGATTTAAAAATTTGGCAGAGGATCTGAATAGACATATTTCCAAAGAAGACATACAGACAACAAGTACACGAAAAGATGCTCTACATCATTAATCACCAGGGAAATGCAAATCAAGACCACAATGGGCTATTACCTCATACCTGTTAGAATGGCTATTATCAAAAGGACAAGAAATAATGAGAGTTAGTGAGCAAGTGGAGAAAAGGGAACCCTTGTGCGCTATTGGTGGAAATGTAAATTGGTACAGCCATTATGGAAAATGGTGTGGACCTTCCTCAAAAAATTAAAAATAGAACTACCATATCATCCAGAAATTCCACTCCTGGGTATATATCCAAAGGAAACAAAACACTAACTTGAAAAGATATCTGCACCTCCATGTTCATTGCAGTGTTATTTGCAAGAGCCAAGACATGGAAACAACCAAAGTGTCCACCAACAGAAGAATGGATAAAGAAAATGTGGTGTATGTATATAAGCATATATACATACATACAAACAATGGACTATTTTTCAGCCATAAAAAAGGAGGAAGTCCTTCCATTTGCAACAACATGGATAGCCCTTGAGGGAGTTAACGCTAAGTGAAATAAGTCAGACAGAGAAAGACAAAACTGTATGACCTCAATTGTACGTAAAATCTAACACAAAAGAACTCATAGATACAGAGAACAGATTTCTGGTTGCCAGAGGCAGGGGCTGGGGGGTGGGCAAAATGGGTGAAGATGTTCAGTAAGTACAAACTGCTAGTTATTAAATAAGACCCAGGGCTGGCCTGGTGGCCAAGTGGTTAAGTTCACGTGCTCAGCTGCAGGCGGCCCAGTGTTTCGTTGGTTTGAATCCTGGGCGTGGACATGGCACTGCTCATCAAACCACGCTGAGGCAGCGTCCCACATGCCACAACTAGAAGGACCCACAACGAAGAATATACAACTATGTACCGGGGTGCTTTGGGGAGAAAAAGGACAAAATAAAATCTTTAAATAAGCCCCAGGGATGTAATGTATAGCATGGTGACTATAGTTAATAATACTGTATTGCATATTTTAAAGTTGTTAAGAGAGTAAATCTTAAAAGTTCTCATCACAAGAAGAAAATTGCAACTGTGTGGTGATGGATATTAACTAGATTTATTGTGGTGATCATTTTGCAGTATATACATATATTGAATCTTTATGTTGTACTCTTGATTAAAAAAAGAATTGAAGACCTAAGTTAGAGGATGTATACTACTGGATATAAAGACTAATCATGAAGCTATAATATTCAAAACAGTGTGGTCTAGATGCAGAATTAGGCAAAGACACTAGGGGAATAGAAGAAAGTGTCTAGTTTTAGATCCACACATAATCATCTAATTTAAGGTAAAACTACTGTTACAATGAAACAGGGTCTGAAAATAAGTGATGCTTAATCAAACTTATCTCTTCAGGGGAAAACAAATTAAACTCTACCTCACACAATACAGAAAAATCAAATCAGATGGATCACAGACCTAAATGTGAAAGGTCAAGCAGTAAAGTTTCTAGAAGGTAACATACGAAAATATCGTCATGACCTTGGAGTAGGGAAAGATTTCCACTAACCGTTGAAAGCACTAATCCTAAAGGAAAAGCTTGATAAATTGAAATGTATTAAAATTAAGATCTCATTTTCATTTAAAAAAATAGAAAATGAACATGCAAGATACAGAGTGAGAAAAGATTTTTGCAGTACATAAACATGAGATAGGACTTGTATCCAATACATAGAGATCTCCTGCAAAAGACGGACAACTCCATAAAAATAGACAACAGACTTGAAAAGTACTTCACTTAAGAGGATATATGAATTGCCAGTACGTGTATGAAAAGGTGCTCAACTTAATTACTAAATTACAACTTAATTTGAGCTCTACTTAGTGCAAATTAACATCAGTGAACTACCACTACACACCCACAAGAATGGCTAAAATGAAAAGGACCGACAACACTGAGTATTACCAAGAATGTAGAGCAAGAGGAATTCTCAGAAAGTGCTAGCAGAAGGAGGGTAAATTGGTACAAACAACACTTTAGAAAACTTATTGAGAGTATCCACTGAAGCATTATCTATGATCCAGTATTTAAAAGAAAAAATAGACAGAAAAGTATCTGTAACAATATAGAGCATATACCAAACTGTTTGAGAAAAAAATGCCATTAAATTAATGTCAACATCTTAATGATGTTGATTAGTTTTAGAATTTAGAGAATATCATATTCAAATTTTAAAAATGTTAGAAAAGAGAGGAAAGTATAATAAGTTAATTAAAAATAACCTAGCAATAGGGGCTGGCCCAGTGGTACAGCGGTTAAGTCCACACGCTCTACTTCGGAGGCCCGGGGTCTGCCGGTTCAGATCCCAGGTGCAGACCTATGCACCACTTGTCAAGCCATGCTGTGGCAGGCGTCCCACATATAAAATGTAGAGGAAGATGGGCACAGATGTTAGCTTAGGGCCAGTGGTCCTCAGCAAAAAGAGGAGGATTGGCAGCAGATGTTAGCTCAGGGCTAATCTTCCTCAAATAAATAAATAAATAAATAAATAAGTAAGTAAATAAATAACCTAGCAATATCTGTTAAAATCTTAAAATATTTTCTTCCAAGACTTTTCTCCAGGTGGAGAAATATGCCACTATAATGTTTATTTTAAAACTTGGGACCATACTGTAACTATATATATAGTGGAATAGGTGGCTTATCACTTCTATACTTTTTAAAAGTATTTTATGTGATTATTCTTTTCTTATTTTGGGTACTTTTAAAATTTACACATTTTAAAATATGAGTAAGAAATGTGAGTGGAATTACTACAGTAAAGATTAGAAACATTTTAAAGCTATGAGGCACTTTACAAAATATTTTGTTAATTTACAATATTTTTTGTGCCATCCAGAAATGTATGATAGCATGGGCACAGCACCCTCACCATAAAAAATACAAAATTGTTAGTTATATATTTTTATCTGGATTTTCTTTCTTAGAATTGAGGCTCTTCTTTTGTGACCCTTCATGGCTTTCTTTAATCTTTTGAGAATGATCATTGTTCAACTTACTCATTAGTGGTTAATATTGCTTTGTAAATGACTAGTGAGAGTCCTTTACAAATTATGGATATTAATCTTCCCTGTGATATTTCACATAAATTTTATTTCTCAATTTCTGGTTCCTTTTTAATTTTTAATGTAACATAGTTGTAGTGGTTTATTACTGTGTCACCTTAGCCAGGCTGGAAATGTTTTCCAAAATTTCCTGTACTACATGGTTCTAGATTCATATTGGCCACAAAAGAAATTTGCATGAATCTGGAAGGCAGAAGTGAAGCAGCAGGCACATTTTTTATGGTCAGAAGATTCATGGAGAGTACTGTGCACTGTGGCATCTCACAGTTGTACTCACTGATCTACAGTCTCACTTTGATGACATGGGGAGCCTTCTTCCAGCTTCTTACAGTCCTGGGCCAGAAGAATGAATGTGCAGGTCTGTGGTAAAGGGCTGCAGCCTCTCCTGTGTGTTTCCCCTGCAGCAGCGAGAGACAGAGAATGACGTTGGTTCCAGCTCATCATAGAGGGTCTCTTAACCTGCCTATTGCATATATCCAGCTTTTCTTTCTGATGGAGTTCTGATAGTTAATGGCTAATAGTCATCAGCTTTACTCTCAATATCAGATGTGGAGGCAACAGCATTGCAGAGATGCCTACTCTAATTTCTATATAATTGTGTAAGGTCTAGCCCCTGTATAAAATTCTGTACTCTATTTCACTTATGTCATCATGCTTCTTTAATCAAACCCTGACCAATACAGAAATTACGAATGGAAGTGGTTCTAGATATGTGCTGTCCAATATGGTAGCCACTAGCCACATGTGCCTATTGATCAACTTGAAATGTGATTAGTCAGAACTGAGATGTGCCGTATCTATAAATACATATGAGACTTCAAAGACAGTAGAAGAGATATTGACTATATGTTGAAATGATAATATTTTGGATTTTTGATTTAAATAAAATAAATTATTAATTTTACTTTTTTTTTTTACATTTTAACAATAGAGGTAGGTTGCATGTATGGCTCACATCGTATTTCTGTTGGACAGCAACGTTCCAGAAGAAAAGGACCTTAGGAAGGAGTTCTCAGAATTGGCTCTAAGATATCTGGAATTGGTCTCTATCTGATAAAGCTAAAGGTATTAATGGCTCTATTTCCATTGGTGGAGGGAACATACATAGTCCAAGGAAAGCATTGGTAAATCAGATACTTAATCATCACCTGTAGTAAAGTAACTATGGAAGGCAAAGCTTTGGGACACCTAGTAGTTAGCGATATAGAACATGATAGTGAAAACAAGGCATGCACCTTATTGGGACAGGAGGTTTCTTCTAAGTGCACTGAAGAACTTGGGGAAAGAAATGTTACTGAAGGGCTTGAAATTCTGAGCCCAAGATCTGGATAAAAGACCAGAAACCTTCTATGGCCGCCCCAAAAGAAACACTATCTTCTGTAGTGATAGAGTGAAAATTTCTGTAAAACAAAACAAAAGTCTAATTCTGAAGCCTGTTGAATTACAGTGGAAACTGGATTCCCAAAATTGCGGGTTCTGTAATATTAACATTAAAGCCGTTGCTGGGAAGGAGTAAGACCCTGAAAATGGAGTTGGGACAAGTAGACTGACTTTGGTGAAACTGGACACATTACACCTACAAATTCTGCTGCACTTCCTTTGCCAGGAGAAGCAACCATCCGTCCCACGGCTGAAGAAGTTAGTCTCTCTTAAGATGAAGAACCTTAGAAAGATTTAGAATCAATGGTATGACCCCAGGTAGTTGGCAGTGACTGGAGAAGTCTGTTCGGTTTATTGACTGAAACCTAGACCAAATGTGGCCTATACTAAATTACTTTGAAATACCAGGACAACTTTGCTATAATATGAAGGAAGCTATAGGGATACTGGAATGCCAGCTTAGGAAAACTATATCACCAATCACCTAAACATGTCCACCAGCAGAGTCCAGGAGATACCCTCTTTACCTCTTTTAACACTATGGGAAAAGCAAGTGTAGGGGGAGCAACAGCATCCTTGAAGAGCTCAGTGCTGGCTACCCTCTGTAGAACCGGACTTACAGTAGGAACTGCTGTCAGGAAACTGAGCTCCCCAAATACAATGGAGATGATTAGATTGTGGATGGCAGGGGTAAAGGACCAGCACTGAATCACCAGATAAGGCAATCATAGTCACCATAATGAGAAGCAGAGCCAAAGTGTAATCAGAGGGGATCTTTGGAGTCAGATAGTTGAACGTAGCAACCCTAAAACTGAAATAGATTGGCAGCTTACTAAAATCTTCCTTGATTAGTCTAAATGGAAAAGCTCTAGGTCTGGTGGACAGAAATATTACTTAAATAGCAACATGAGAGAGTCATAGCCCCTTCACCAATTCCAGTTCATAGGCCCAAAGCCCCTTGAGCAAAAAGAACTAAGTACTCTTGAGGAAGACATTACCACAGCCAAATTTTTATAATGTAACTTTTTCCTTTGACCTTTCCCAAAAGTATCTGAAGTCATTTACCAGCACGGCTGTGCTTTGGGAATAAGAAATGAAAAGACTTTCCAGGAATTACTGGACACTGGCTCTGAATTGATACTAATTCTTAAGGACCCAAAATGCTCAGGTTTACCTCATAGCAGACTCAGCGGCTCTCAGATCCAACTTTGGTTATTTCTCCACCTCCAGAATGCACAATTGGAGTAGAAATATTCAGGAGCTGGCATAATCCCACATCAGTTCCCTGACCTACGGAGACAGTGCTGTTATAACAGCAGAGGCTAAACGCAAGTCACTAGGACTGCTTCCACCTACCAAAATAGCAAACCGAATGTAATAATACATCCCCAGAGGGATTACAGAGATGGGTCCCATCACCAAGGAACTGAAGGTGCAAGGATGGTGATTCCTACCACATGCCCCGTCAACTCGCCTCTTTGGCTGGTGCATGTAAAATGGAATTTAGGACATCACAGTGGATTTTTGTAAACTAAATTGGATGTCGTCTCCAATTACAGCTGCTTTTCAAGTGTGATTTCATTGCTGGAGCAAATCAACATGTCCTCTGACACCTGGTATGCAGCTATTGATGCAGTGAATGCTTTTTCTCTCTACCTTCTAGTAAAGACTCTCAGAAGTAGTTTGCTTTCAGTTAGCAGGATCGTCAATACACATTCACTCTTATTTCAGGGCTACATCATCTCTCCAGCCCACTATCATTTTCTAGCCTGCACAGACCTGAATCACCTGTCCAATCCACAGGATCCCATTGTGTACGACACTGATGACATTGTGTGAGTTGCACCTGGTGGAAAGGAGGTAGCAACTTAGTAAGACACTTGCATAGCAGAGGGTCTAAGATAAATCCCACAAAGACCCAGGGCCTGCAGTCTCAGTGTCTGCTTGGTATAATCCTTCCACAGTGAAGAGCAGATTGCTCTTCCTGCCTCTAAGGAGGAGGCATATCACCTAATTGGTCTCTGAATTTTTAAGGAAATACATACTTGGTTTGGTGTACTGATTCTGCTCATTTGTCAGGTAATCTGAAAGGCTGCCAGTTTTGAGTGGACCCAGAACAAGGGAAGGCTCTGCTATCGTTCCAGGCTACTGTGCAATCCACTCTGCTAGTGTGTCTGTGTGACCCAAGAGATCAAATGGTCCTTGAAATGCCTGGGACAGATTGGGCAGTTGTACGGAGTCTGCTGGTGGGCCTCTAAAGGTAAGTAACCCTGCAGACTTTTAAGGTTCTAGAGCAATGCTATGTCACCCTCTGCAAATAACTCTTCACCTTTAGAGAAACAGCTTCTCATTTGAGACTGGGTCTTAATAAAGACTGATCATGTGGCCGTGGCTAACCCCAAATCACTGACTGTTGTATGCTTCACCGACAGCAGCTAGCCAGCATAAGTCAGTTTAGTGTGTCCTCCGAGCTCCAGGAGATAAACATCAAGTTCTCTAAGTGGACCAAAGAGGGTCCCCTTTGCTAGGTTTCAAGTAAAAGAAAATTACCCAGAAGGAAAGAGGTAGCAGAAAGAGCATGTGTACAGGGAGGAGTGAGGGGAGAAGTAGGAGGAGACAACAACACTCACAAACAACCCTCTTCTAATATTCTCCGCCCAACAATGTTGTCCCCTCAATTAGGATGAGTAACTAAGAGGTGCCTAGTAAATGTTCTAATGTGCCATTAAGATCCTTCTTCCACAGTGGAGGACTTATTTCCCTATTTTCTGTGACTGGTGCCAGCTGACAGCCCTCTCTCAGCCTTCTTTACAAATTTCCGTCATCTGAAGAGAGGTGACTCACAAGTTCATGCCCCTTTTCCTGGGCAGCCTACATCCAATAATAGATCTATATAGGAATATAAACGTCTAGCGTTTTCCCAATTCTGGACAAGTCTGAAGGCCGAGCTCAGCTCCAGAATTCCCCATGAATTTGATTGCAGCCCAACTTCTCCCTCTGCCTGGTTCTTCCTTCCCCATCTCAGTCAGCTTCCCACAGACTCTGATTTTCAAGAGTTTGTACCAGAAGAGGTCCGATGGAGCAGATGCTAAGATAGGATTTTGGACGGAAAACCATTGATGATGGGTGGAGCACACACAGGCCCTGCTATAAGGTAGCAGTGTCATCATTATAGTTTTCTCCAGTGAAGAAGACGGATGGCATAGTAACAGAATGAATTGCAGAAGTGGGTACAGTAGATCAAGTATTGAGGAAATATGGGAGAAATGGTAAATATAAGGAAAATGAAATTGTTTGGCTTATCTGGGGGCAATCAACATCATGAAATAAAAAATAAAATTTTGAGGTTTATTCATTGTCAATTAAAATCTTCTTCGGCAGCAGGTAAAGAGACTCACCTCCTATAGCTAAAGGGCACAGAAAACTAGAAGGCAGACCCAGGGCTTAGTGACAAGACTAGTAGAGTTTCAGAGGAAGTTAAATTCTCAAGCCAGATGGATCCACTATGCCAAGGTCAGGGCCTGATTAGGACCTTGGGATATTAGAGGAAGACATCTAGGTGGATAGATTGGAAAATCTTGAATCCTCAAATTCCCCTGCACCCTCTGAGCTGAGAGAAATTGCCCAGTACTCTCTTTTAAAGCTGGTGCCCTCTCTCCTTAGAGACCTCTCCTCAGCAAGGCATCATGCACCCTGCTCAGAATCTGCCTCTACATCCATTTCTGGCCACTAGGCTAATAAACTAGGTTAAGTTATTACATAACTTGGCAATGGATGTGCTGAGACTGATAAAGGAGGAAAGGGAGTATACCCCAAAGGAGCTGCAAAACCTAACTAACATGTACTACCCGGAATTGAGAGACTACAGGAAGAGCTAGATCTCAAGGGTGCTGGATCAAGGGGAGTGGGAAATAAGACAGACAAGGGAGAGTTTAATGAAATGAGTACACTCTTCCAGGGTAAAATTTAACAACCTTTTAAGGATTCCAGGAGATGGGTGAATAAACACATAGCTTAGCCATTTAGTTCCCAAAACTTGGAGGAAGTGATGGCCCACACAAAGTAGAAATGCCAGGAGTTGCAATGAAAGACCATCAAAGAGGAGAATAAAGGCTCGGGGAAGTTGTGGACCTATTCTTGACCACCTTAATTGCATGAATTGGTAGTTCCCCACCTCATTTTGGAATCTAGAGGTGATTGACATACATTGTCTTCGTGTCTGAGAGAAAATTCAAATGAAAATAGTTGAATCTTGACATCCTGTGGTTAGTAAACCCTTCTCTTCACCTCAGTCCTGGAAGTAGGGATTAGCAATGACATACAAGAAAATTTCCTACTATCTGCTTACTTGACTGCGTTGTTCTGCCCTAGGGCTCCCATCCAAACTTTTCTTTTTGGAAACTCTCACCTTTGTGACTGCCAGTCCTAGTTTTCAGTATTGTTAGAATTTGTAATCTCTTTTCTGTGTAATCTCATTCTGAGTATGTAACTAAATTACCTGAATCCAGGATATAACTAATTTCTTTTAGGTTATTAGTTTTTTCCACATTCATTGACAGACACGAAACAATCTGATTACTTTTAAAATTATTTGAAATTTACATTTCAAAAAGTAATTTGAAAAGTACATTTTTAGCTGCAAAATAGAGGAAGTAATAAATTTCTACATTTACATGTTCAAGTTTTCTCAAATGCAAAGCTCATGTTCAAAAATGATGCTCAAATTTATTAATTTTTGAGTAATATGTGTATGAATTTTCTTGAGACTCTGGCGTATTCAGTTCCCTGAGACACTTTTTGTCTATTTTCTTATTGTACATTTACACAGAGCTGTATAGATGACTCCTAATTGTAACTTGCATTTCCTATGGATAAAATAAATAACCAGTTTGATGAAATATCAGAGTTAATTATAGTTTGTTTTCCAAAATAAAAGTGGGCTTTATTAGTTCTTTGCTGAATTTCAAAATAATATGTGCTCATTATATTTTAAACAATATATTAAAGTGAGAGAAAAAAATCAGCAGTCTCACTGTGTAAACAGTTTCACTATTAACCAAATCTGCCTATATTATTCTGGTTTGACTCATGATTTTATAAAAGTTAAATCATACTATACATGCTGTTCTGATATAGTAATAGGAAGTTCTCTATGTTACAAATATAGAACTATATTATTTTAATGCCTGAAAAATCCTAATCTACTAAACCAATTCTATAACAATGAATAGTTAGACTTAAAACAACACTATCATTTCGTAGTTCACGCCACTAGAAATTTAGAGTCTATCCCTTGTTGCTGCCATCTGCTGACACCCTGGTCCTTCTCTTCATTTGCTTAACACATTGTAGCACAGCTCATTGTTTTCTTCTCTATGCCAACTCCAGCCATCATCCTAAAGGTTTCAATGTGGATGACACACTTAAAAATTTCTCATTTCTTTGTCTTTCTCCTTTCCAATGACTTCATTCTCTCTCTTTCATCTATACATTCTTGTGATCAAACCCTGAGTTTGTCATCAAATCAAATGAACTAATCTCCAACAACCTCCTTTTATTTCGGGTCACTGATTCCATTCTTCCCCAACACCTGTTCTTTTGACCTCATTGGAACCGTGAGTGCAATGACGCCTCAATTTTCTTCCTATTCATAAATACTCATTTTTATATCAAAAGTATATCCCAAGATTCATGATTTGTCAGTTCTTTAAATCAATGTCCTAAATTCTCTTGCCCATACGCTTACATCATACCTACTTGGAGAAATCCCAACCCAGAAATAATACAAATTATTTCCCATACCTCTTCTTTGAAGAACATAACATAAGCAGGAACACTGCTATGACTACCATAAATTTCAGTCACCAAATTTAAACACGGTCAACACTGCTTTCCCAGTCAGAGGAAAACCTCAGATACTCGCCTTGTCCACTCTCCTTCTCGGTGGGCCTACTTCAAAAAAATAAAAAATAAAAATATGTCTATTTTTTAAAGCCTATGCTATAAATCTTCCCAGTATTTATTGCCTCCTGCCCCCCAAAAGGAGTTTTTATTCACCCACATATCACAACCCAGTCCCTCAAATCTACTTTGGATCACAAACTTGCCCACTCTCTGTAATTCCACTTCCCCCTCCTGTGCCTATATCACCAAATTATCCCTCCAATCTTGTCACTTCCTATGTTAAATATCTATTAGTGTCTCTAAGCCACCTCAAAACTTAGTGGTTTACAACAACAGGAAATTGACTTCTGGCATGACAGCATGAGAAATTCTGTTGACCCAGTCCCCAGGGAAACTGGTAGATTTATAAAATTAATACAAACATGGGAAGCCTCTGGAAATGGTCCTAAAGGCAAACAGTGGATGAAGAAACATGTATTCAAGAAAATCTATAAAAATTCAGTAAGAAAGATGAGTTGGTGGTATTTGAACTAAGACTGCTGCGCAAGAACACACATCTCCCTCTCCCCCTGGCTCTCAGCTGGAGGGCTTTCTTCCCAGGAGGAGCAAGACTTCATCATTTCTCATCCTGTCCCCAGCTGCCTGTTGTTGAGGCTAAGTCCTGGGGTGAGCACCATCATGATGTGGGGGCTCCCTCCTACCACTCAATCCCCAGTCATAAAAAGTAGGTTCTATCTGGGGGTAGTACACTAAGCACACTGAGGCCCTGATAGCATTCCTCCTGTGCTCAGGAGACGGTGATTCCAGGCTAAGAGAGGCAAGCCAAGAGGATGATAGACTGCTGCCTTTCCCCCTCCGCCATGTTCTCAGCTCCTAGAGCTGAGGTCAGTCAGAGAAAAGCTTGCCATTGACCCTAGCCCTAGCTCTAGAGCCTGGGCTCAGAGATTTTTGCCTGAGGGAGAAGCAGACCATAAAACAAATACCTGCTAAGCTCTTCCCAGAAGAACCGACTTCATTTGCAACAAACTATAGAGAAGTTTTAACCTAAAGTTGCTCTCAAAAACATTGAAGGTTGTAGTGAAAGGCAACTTGGAGGAGATCATGGATCTAATAAAGATAAAGCTTGTATCAAATACACAGATAGACTGTGGGCTAGCTAATTTTCAGGAGAGAATTTAGGGAATAAAACAGCTTGGAAGAGTCCTCCTAGGGCCAGAAGAAACGTGAAACAATAACCTCAGAAACTCTTCCCTTGAAGGAACCACAATTTGATTAGATTAATTTGTGTAGGAATTTATGTCTCCGGGTAACGTTGCAAACAATAGAGCAATCAGTGGAGTTTACCAGCTGGGTGTGGTCAGAGAGAGTGGAAGAGAGCCCTAGAAGAACCACTGCCATCCCAGGGTGACTGTGGGCATACCCAAAGCTCTACTTCCCTGAGGAGCGACATCACAGGTTTAATACAGTTAGGGGGGTGGGAGAGTGGGAATAGACTTCACAGAATAATCATGCCTTTCACTAAACAAATAAGCAAGCAAATAACAATAATGAGCTCTTGAGCATGGAGGACCAGTACACAGAGTTGCTACAATAAAGTATCCACAATGCCCAGTTTCCAAGAAAAAATTATGAAGTCTGCAAAGAAACAGGAAAGTATAACCCATACACTGGGGGGAAAAATCAGGCAACAGAAACTTTCTGGGAGAGTAAACAGATGTCAGATTTAATAGTAAAAGACTTCAAAGTAGACATTATAAATGTTTACAAACTAAAGAAAAGCATAATTAAAGAAGTAAAGGAAGGTATGATGACAATGTGATCCCATATAGAGAATATCAACAAACAGATAGAAATTATAAAAAAAGACTAAAAGGAAATTCTGGAGTTGAAAAGTACAGTAACTGAAATAAAAAGTTCACTAGAGACGCTTATCAGTAGATTTGAACTAGCAGAATAAAACATTTAGCAAACCTGAAGTTAGATGGATAGAGATTATGCAAACTAAACAGAAGGAAAAAGGAACGAAGAAAAACAAACAGAGCCACAGAAAAATGTGGGGCATCATAAAATATACAAATATACATGTAACAGGAGTACCAGACAGAGGAGATGGGGAAGAAAAAGAAAGAAATATTCAAAGAAATAATTAGTGAAACTGTCCAAATGATTGAGAAACAATAATCTACACATCAGGAAGTTCAATAAACCCTAGGTAGGATCAATTCAAAGAGACCAACAAACAGATGTGCCATATTAAAAATGCTAAACGTCAAAAACAAGGAGAATCTTGAAAGCAGCAAGAGAAAAATGACCTTCACTTACAAGGAAATCTCAGTAAGATTAACAGCTGACTTCTTGGCAGAAATAAATGAGTCCAGAAAGCATGAGAATAACATATTCCCAAGAAAAATCTGTTTACCCAAGAATCCTATATTCAACAAAGCTACCTTTCAAAAGTGAAGGTGAAATAAAGACTTTTCTAGACAAACAAGAATGGAATTTATTGCTAGTAGATCTGCCTTACAAGAAATAATGAGGAAGTTCTTCAGGTTAAAAGCAAGTGACACCAGATGGTAATCCCAGTCCCACAGGAAAAAACAAAGAGCACTGGTAAAAGTAATTGTATA
Source organism: Equus quagga (assembly GCF_021613505.1). Lineage (NCBI taxonomy): Eukaryota > Metazoa > Chordata > Mammalia > Perissodactyla > Equidae > Equus > Equus quagga. The sequence goes on along the minus strand of NC_060273.1, from coordinate 117,377,864 downwards.
GTTATAAAAATATATATAGCATATTTTTCTTTTACTCTCATAACTGATTTAAAAAGCAATAGTATAAAATAGTATGTATGTCATAATATTGGGCCTATAGCATATAGAAATGTAACAGGTGAAGTATATTTGTCAATAACAGCACAAATAAGGTAGGATGAAACAAAGCTGTTATGGGCTAAATAAAGGACTAGAGATGGTAAAGCAATAATTAAACAATGTATTGTTGGGTTTGTAACATTAATAAAGACAATATATATAACAATAAAATTAAAGAGGGGGAAAGAGAATAGAGAGCTGTACTAGAGTAACATTTCTATGTATCACTGGAATCAAGCTAGTATAAATCTGAATCTGATTGGGCCAAGTTGAAATGTACATAGTAAAATCTAGAGCAATGATTGAAAACACAAACAAACAACAACAATAAAAACTTCAAAAACTACAGTGAAGAACCACTAAAAAATTTAAAAAGCCACATTAGAAAATATTCACTTAATACCAAAGAAAGTAGTAAAAGAAGAATAGAGGAACAAAGAAAACACATGAAATATATAGAAAACAAAGAGTAAATTGGCATAAATACAACTATATGGATAATAACATTAAATATGAATGTATTAAACAAAGTGATAAAAAGGCAGAGTTTAAAACTGGCTTAAAAAAACATAACCTGACTATGAGAAACAACTTCAGATTAAAAATGTAAGTATATTGACAACAAAAGGATGGAAAAAATATATTATACAAACAACAATCACTTAAAAACGGTTAAAGGGGGTCAGCTTGGTGGTGTAGCAGTTAAGTTCATGTGCTCCACTTCGGTGGCCTGGGGTTCACCAGTTTGGATTCTCGGTGGGGACCTATGCACCACTTAGCAAGCCATGCTGTGGCAGGCATCCTACATATCAAGTAGAGGAAGATGGGCACAGATGTTAGCTCAGGGCCAATCTTCCACAGCAAAAAGGAGGATTGGTGGTGGATGTTGGCTCAGGGCTAATCTCCCCCCCCCAAAAAAAGGCTGAAGTGTAAGATTTTATGTTAGGTATATTTTAGGCACAAAAAAATACTAGCAAACTGAATCCAGCAACATATAAAAAAAATTATATGCAATGACCAAGTGGCATTTAGCTCAGGAATGTAAGATTGTCTCAAAATTGGAAAATCAATTAACATATCATAGCAATAGTGTAAAAGACAAAAATCACATGATCATCTCAATAGATGAACAAAAGGTATTTGACAAAATCCAACACCCTTTCATGATAAAAACATTTAGGAAACTAGAAATAGAATGGAACTTCCTGAAACCAATAAAGGGTATCTATTAAAAAAGCCACAACTACCGTCATACTTAATGAAGAAAGACTGGATGATTTCCCCTAAGATCAGGAACAAGACAAGGATATCTGCCCTCACTTCTATTCAATTTTGTTCTGTCCCGGGCAATTAGGCAAGAAAAGAAATAAAAGTCATCCAAATTGGAAGGGAAGAAGTCTAACTAACACTAGTCACAGGCGACATGATCTTATATATTGATCTTACACATAGAAAACCCTAAGGAATCCTCCGAAAACTGTTAGAATTAATAAATGAACTAAGTATGGTTGTAGGATACATGATCAATATATAAAAACCAGCTGTATTTTTATATACTTGTAATGATCAATCTGAAAAGCAAATTAAGAAAACAAGTCTATTCACAATAATATCAAAAAGAATAAAATAGGCATAAATTTAACAAAAGAAACCAAAATCTAAACTCTCAAAACTACAAAACTTTTTTACAAGAACTTTTAAAAAATCTAATTATATTAAAAAAAAGTCCTATGTTTAAGAGTGAGTCAAAAGACTTAACATTAAAGTGGCAACACGCCCCAAGCTGATGTACAGATTTATGCCATCCATACTGGAATCTCAGCTGACTTCTTTGTAGAAATTGGCGTTAATTCTAAAATCTATATGAAATTTCAAGGATGCATAATGGCCAAAACAATCCTGAAAAAGAACAAAGTAGGAGAACTCAGACTTTCTGATTTCAAAACTTTCTACAAAGCAATGATAATCAAGACTGTGAGGTATTGGCACAAGGACAGACATATATTTCAATGGAATAGAAGTGAGACACCAGAAATAAATCCATACATTTATGTTCAGTTGAGTTTTGACAAGGATGCCAAGAACATTGACTGGGAAAAAATAGTCTTTGTAACAGACGGTTCTGGGACAACTGGATAGCCACATGCAAAGAATGAAAGTAGATCCTTTTCTTACACGATACAAAAAAATTAATTCAAAACTGATCAAATATCTAAATGTAACAACCAACACTGTAAGACTCAAGGGGAAAAATAGGAATAAATCTTCATAATCTTCTTGGATTTTGCAAGATTCTTTGACATCTCACCAAAATCATGGGCAACAACAAAAACATGAATAAGATCGGCCTTACCAAAATTAAAAACTTTTCTGCTTCATAAGACACCAACAAAAAAGTGAAAAAGATCACCAGTTGAACAAGAGAAAATATTTCCCAATTACATATCTGATAAAGGACTTGTATCTAGAATACATAAAGAATTGTAACAACTAGATAAGAAAAAGAAAAATAACGAATTAAAACATTGGAGAAGGATCTAATAGTCATTTCTCCAAAGATATACAAAAAGCTGCTGAAAATATGCTCGACATCATTAACATCAGTAAAATGCAAATCAAAATCACAATCACATACCACTTCTCACCCATCAACCAACATAGCTATAATAAAGAAGACACGTAGTAAGAAGTATTGGTGACAACATGGAGAAATTTTAACTCTCATTGACTGCTGGTGCGATTGTAAAATAGTAAGGCCCCTTGGAAAAGAGTCTGAAAGTTCCTCAAATTATTAAACATATAGTACCATATTGTCTTCTAATGGCACATATAGATATACAAAAGAAATAAAAATATATATCGAGGCAAAAATTTTTACATGAATGCTTGCAGCAGCATTATTCATAATAGCCAAAAAGTTGAAGCAAATCAACAAAACAATCTAAATATCTATCAAGAGACTGATGGATAAAGAAAATGTGGTATATTCATACAATGGAACATTATTCAGCTATAAATAGGAATTAAGTACTGATACATGTTACAACTTGGATAGACTTTGAAAACATAATGCTAAATGAAAAGTCAACCACAAAAGTCCACGTATTATATGATTCCATTCATATGAATCGCTGGAAGGGGTAAATCTATAGAGACAGAAAGGAGATTAACAGTTGCCTAAAGCTGGGGAGAGATTGGGGATAGCGGGATAACAGCTAAAGAGTACAAAGTTTTATTTTTGAGGTGATTGAATTGTTCTAAAATTGTGTGTGATGATGGTTGTACTTGTCTCTGAATATACCAAAAACTGTTGAATTGTATAATTAGTGAATTCTGTGGCATGTGAATTATATCTCAAAAGATTGTTTAAAACAACAACAATCATTTAATTGCTCTCACTTCCACAATTCGGCCAGGATGCATTATGGACAGCTAGTCTCTGCTCTGTGTGGTATAACTTCAGTTGAGAGCTCAGCTGGTGGAAAAAAAAAAAAAAAACAAGATGGCTTCACTCACATATGTGGTGCCTCATCTGGGATGGCTACAGAGCTGGGCGCTGATCAAGCCTCTCTCTCCATGTCCAGGTCTGAGCTTCTGCGTATGGAGCTTTGATGCCGGCAGGGAGCAGAATATGCCACCCCAAAAAGTGGCATTTTAGCATGTAGATTATTTTCAGCTAAAGGCAATTAAGGCCCAACAACCTTGGGAAAAGCTTTATTACCTCTCCCTTAACTGCCTAAAAGAATTTCAATATGGGGCCCATATCACCAAGAGAGCTGCTACCAGAGATAACTTTTTATATCAGAAAGACTTATCTGCACAGGACAGCGAACATTCGTTTACCAAACATTTGCATTCTCATTTTCCTGTGAAATTTCTTCCTCCTCTTTGAAGCCCCAGACCCATAACCCCTTCTCCTTGGCTCAGGATGGTATTTAAGCCTCAATTACCTGGCTGCCTTGGAGTCTCATGTCTTTGTGGGGCTGCTGTATATATACATAATTAATTTCTTCTCCTATTAATGTCTTGTGTCAATTTTATTATTAGACCAGCCAACAAAGCTACAAGGGAAGAAGGGAAAGTTTTTCCTCCCCAACAATTCCAAGAGGGTAAAAGTAGGAGCTGCAGGTCTCTTAAGGCTGGGATTAGAAGCTCTGGAATGTCACTTGCATCACATTCTGTTGTCAAAGCAAGTCACGCAGGCAGCCCAGATTCAAGGTTATGGGAACTAGATTCTGACTCTTCATGGAAGGCATAAGAGATGCGAACATAAAGAGAGGGGAAAAATTGTTGGTGGTCCTATTTAGCCAAGATTTACCACAGTATTCCATCAATAAAAGCTCATCAAGGGCCAGCCCCAGAGGCCTAATGGTTAAGTTCGGTGTGCTCTGCTTCAGCGGCCTGGGTTCAGTTCCTGGGCTCAGACCTACACCACTCGTCTGTCAATGGCCATGCTGTGGCGGTGGCTCACATACAAAAAAAAGAGGAAGATTGGCAGCAGATGTCAACTCAGGGTGAATCTTCCTCAGCAAAAAAACCCCAAAACCTCATCCAGCAATAAGCAAGTACACAAACCTCCTGGAAACTATATCTTTCCTGTACTCCCTATCTCTTTCTATTCTTAGCCAAACTTTTTGAAAAACTTTCTTTTACTCTCTCTCCCTGTTTCCTCACCTACCACTCAAACATCAATGCACTCTAAAAAGAATGTACCAGGTATAATAGTTGTCAAATATTAAGGTTGTCTATTCCAATTCTTCTTTCAAATAGTTTTATTGTAGCTTTTCCTTCTCTGGCTCAGTCAGGAAGTATATAACCATAGGTGAGGAGAAGGTTGATTTTAGAACTTTAACAAGACTAAATTTGAAAGCTTTCTTTATGAAAAGGGCAGATTTATCAAATTTGCACAGTCAAAGCCTGGAGGGCCCAGTTCATAAAGTTCACCTGTAGGTAAACTAGAGGGAATAACAGTAATAATAACAGATTGTAACATTTATTGCACATTTACTGTTTTAGACACTTTAGAGATATTAATTTATTTAACTCACGACATTACTATGAGGTAGTCATTTTTATAATTTTCCATATTTTATCTATTAGGGAAGCTCAAGAGATTGTGTCATATGCCACACACACACACATATTTAACTTATAACTAAATATATCTCTATCTGTCTCAATTACTCTATTTTCCATCTCCTACCTATTACTATAGAGCAGGAGTTTGTATATTCAGTGCCAGGTTCTCAGTAACTACGTGTTGAATAAATAAATAAGTAAATGAATGAATTGTAAATTAATTAATTAATTTTGGTGACTTTTGGTGCTTTTTCTATCTTATATTTTTAAACTTGTTTTTACAAAATTAAGATTATGAATCATACACATTTCTATATCCTGCTTTTCATTATTCAAGACACATACTTTATCGTTACTAAGTATTTCTCAAAATCCTGACATTTTGATGACTGGAAAATGTTGTGTAACATGAATAAACCACTTTTACTATCCAAATCCTCATTGTTGGTCATTTGGACTGTTTTAAATTTATTACTATTATAAATTATAGTGTAATAAATATTCACATATAGAATTTTTTATTTTGTCTGTAATTCTTAAGATAATTTCCTAAGAATTAATAGTATCAAAATTTTTAGAACTGTTTGTGCATATTGACAAGTTGCTATCCAGATATTTCGTACCAACTGAGTAGTGAATGAGAACATGTCTTTCATTTCACTTTTGGCAACATTGACACCAGAATTTTTAAATAAATTTCAAATTCACTTTCTTAAAGAGGAATGCCTTTATTTTGGATTCATATGTTCAAAAACTATTTATTTAAAGGCACAAAATAGAGGAAGACCTTTTGCAGATAGTGTTGTCCTTGGAACTACTGTATACTTTGGATTTCACAAATGATAATTGACCAGGAGTTCCCATCCCTGGGTTCAAGGCAGTCTTCTCAAATCTGGCAGAGTAATTCAGTTCATTACTGTTGCAGGAAGAGAAGAAACTATAACTATCAATCTGAGCAGGTGGTTTGGTGAGAAGTTGGAGGGGCAATGTGAATTCATTGGAAATATTCTACCCCCACTCCGTCTTTATCCAGGATTTGTTAGAGCTTTTGCCTTCTACTAGCACATGTTCCAAAATTAACTACCAGGAGATCTTTACCTTTTGTTCTGACCTTCATAGAATCCGCCATCTCCTCCCACTACTCCCACATCAAGCTTCACCTATCACCTTTAGTTCCTGAAAGCCCATTCCTCACTTTCTTGTCCATGCAAAACGAGGTCCTCTAATAATCGTGATGCATCATCTATTCACACTAACCTCCAGGCTTTCCGCATGGCTAACTCCCATAGCAGATATCTCTACATCTTCTTATCCTCCTTTTTTCCAGCTCCTCATTTGCACTTTGGGAATTTTTCTTAGACCCACTAATCACTCAGTTCTCCCTGGGTCATGATTCAACTACTCACAATAGCTAACAACAATTCTTGCTTATACTAAGGAAAAGGAGCTCAGATCCAGTGTACCTAGAATTCTTGAGAGAAAAGAAAATATTACCTATAGCTAGGCTGGGTACATCTGACAGATAACCAAGAAGCTTGTCCCAGGGTGGGTTGATGTTATTTTCAACCATACAAGTAATACCTGAACATATTTGCACAATTCATGTAGCATAGAAGGACAGAACATGGCAGCTCTCCATATATAATGAGATTGATTTTTTAATGGGCTTTAAAAAGACATAACAGCTGTACATGGATTGTAACATAGAATCTCCTTTTAGTAAAGATTTTCAGATACGTGAATGCTTTTAAATGAGATAAAGTTATTATTCAAATATATGCATCTAGACCTTCAAGAGAAGAAAAAAAAAGATAGCAAACTGCTCAATATCTGGGATACGTAAGGAGCAGTCAGACTTTGAGCCAGAATGTTGGTCTTAATGATCTTGAAGTCTTTTTGAATAGAACTCTACATTTAGTTTTCTGTTCTCTGTGTTTACTTTTCTTGCAGACCCAGTGAACCTGGCAAGCCTATTGTAATCAGAAATTACAATTTAGAGTTGGAGCAAAATGCAATGGTTAAATGTAGATACACCTAGGCAGCAGGCAGCCCTTCTGGCAGTCTGTTCTATTGTGTTTTTCCTCATGATTTCTAATCCAATTGCACATTTAAGAGACTTAAACATTTTTAAAACTGAAAAAAATCGAAAGAAAAATGTTTGCTTTTATGGGGCCTTGGTATCTCCAAAGGAAAAGCAAAACTCTCCTGCCAAAGGAAAATGTTTTGTTGTATTTTAGTTTTATCGTTACGTGTGGGTGGGAGGATGGAAGGAACCCAACACGTTTCTTGCTGTCATATTTCCTTTTTTATGCCTTTGTTTCAAATGCTGTCATTGAGTTCAGGGGCCAGGAGAGGGAGACGTTAATATGGAGATCATAACATGGATCTTGTTGAGGGGTTTCTTTTGTTCTTGCTTTAGTTTCTACAGGTTAGACTGGGGAGTATCGCTGAGGAGGCCACAGGATTGAGGGTTGTAAAAGTCAAGAATCTTTGTTTTCAGTGATATTCTTATAACAAATGGGAGCCAGGTGTGCAATATTTGAGTTGGCTGCCTTTCAGGGTTTTTATTTATTTTTCTTTAGGTATGCAACAGCTAGGCAGACTAAAATGAAAATGCAATCTCATAGTGCCTATTTTGGGTGGTATTTGAAATTGTCGGGTAATTACAACAAATTATGAGGAAAATATGAATAAAAATGCAAGCCCTTAGGATTACACATGAACTTTGGAATCCTCTCAAATACAATAAGTCTTTCTTCCTTAACTCTTCAGATCACATGATGTCACCCTTTTTGTTAGTCTGCGGCCACCCATCTGGTTTAAACTCTTTCAGACGTACACTGTAACAGGTCATTGACAGTATTCATGGATTACAGAGTCAAAGAGGTAGAAGAGACCTGGACATGATCTGATCAACCTCTTCTTTTGACTACTCAAAGTGTTGGCCCGGCTCAGCAGTAAAACTGAAATCAGTGATTGGTTCTTCTACTTCCAAGCTCAGCCAGCGCTTCTCTCCTTATAACACTCTTGCTTCCATTTCCTAATATGAGGATCAGTAGTTGATGGAAAAATGTTTAAATAAGCACAGCCAAATCCATATTTACATCAATCCCAACACTTTCCATTTCTCAAAATATCAGAGTTTGTAGAGTACTCGTTTGTCTGCCGAGCATCTATTTCCCCATTTTTGATTTCTGAACCCTAATTTCTCTTAGACAAAATCCCCACCCATGTAGTTCACACAGGACTCATCACATTCACAGTTTCATCAGTGTCATGCCAGTCCAGTAAGAATGTCATATTGTGTCTGGGCCACCAGGATTGGGTCATGACGCTGTCCCTGAAATAAACCAATCGAAGATAACTGCAAGACTTTTGCAGATACACACTTAATGCAGGCCCTCTCTTGGTGCTATGGTTGGGGACAGGACAGAGAGGAGCTATTGCTGCTGGAAAGCATCATGTGAGCAAAAGGGAAAGCAGCTGAAAATGGGAGAAATTCAGTGAAAGACAAGAGTTTAAAAGTATACAGAAATGAATAGGATAGGAGCACTGTGTTTCAAGAGGTGCCAAATTACATAAGAATTCAAACAAGTGTTAGTATTGTGTACATTCTATAATTTATTACTCACTTTTCTGGACTCTGCACTAATCAAATTCTATATTCCTTACATATTAGAGTGGCCCCCTCAATCTATCAGTTTTTAAAAGTAGGTAGGGAATAAAGATACAGGCGCCTTTGGATTGACTTTCATTCATTTTTTTTAATATCCCCATTAAATTCTTAATGTTGACATATTTTCAAAGAGTTATTCTAACAAGAGTTATTCTAAGATGCCACAGAAAGTGTTATTCGAGAACTAGAATAATAGCAGGAGAAATGGGAATAAAATTATGTTTGGATATTTTTAACATTCCACCTTTGTGTTATGCTTAGAGATGATGATGAAGAATAGAACCCAATATGGAGTTAATCCTGTCTTATTATAAATGTGGGTATTCACTGGGACATAAAGCATTCCTATATTTACGGAGAAAAATAATTTTGAGTTGTGTACAAATAGTCAAACATTCAAGTAGATTTTTTTGTCCTCTTCTTTTTTAGCAAATATCCATTTTTTATACACTTGAACTATGTTTCCTTTTTGTTTTCCTGTTATTGACACAGTATGGACTGAGACTATAAAGGAGATAATTTAAGGGCAACCTGATACCTGAAAAGTTGAAATCATTGGTTTCCCCTTACAGAAGACTCCCTGGGGAACATAATACAGGGAATCACGGGCAATTTACTACTAGTTGTGATATGTATCTGTCTGATGTGAAAAATCAATGCTTTCTCTTTTCTTAAAAAAGGGCCTCCCTGGGGACCCGAGAGTAGAAGGTCAGAACAGCTGCCTAGTTTGCATGCCCCACTGTTTGTTCTCCAATAGCAAACAGTTCTTCAAGTAATGACACTTCTGCCTCTGGGGTAGTGGGTGCAGCCCTGCATGCTCTGCCACATCCACCACTGTGCTGCGATTAGAGAGAGGGTCTTACTTGGAAGAGAAATAAAGGATTTTCAAGATGAAATTGTACCCCATTCACCCACCACTCTCTCACTCAAACTTTGTGTACTTGATGCCCTTCCACTCACCACCCCATCCCTACTTTAGAAAGAGAAGATCTTTGTCACATTTGTATACAACACATAGGGCACTGAGTCTTCTTCCTGGCCATTTCCTTGTACCAAGACTTTAGGAGCATTAGTGACCTATATAGCATATGGGGCCAAATAGCTGCAATTAGTGGCAACATCTGATTAAGATATTTGTAAACTTTGTCTCTGAAGGTGCTCATATGTTTGTGTGTGTGTGCATATGCATGTATGCATGTAACGACAGGAACACACATATCAACATATGTTAAATCAAAATGAATTTGGGTTTAGAATGGGCTTTTTAAAAGTATTTTGTTAATCCCTTGAGTATAATTACGGACAACCTAAAATGCTACAGAGACAGTGCTGGGACACTTAAGACAAGCTATAGTGTGGGACTTATTGCCAAAATATATTGCTTTCTTGTTAGAAATCTGAATTCCAAGGATTTCTTTAAATTCCTTCCATTCAATAAACTGTATGGCTTTCACTGTAAAAATGCTTTATGCTGCCCAGGCTCTACAAGCTTCACAATCTTATCTGAGAAAAGTGATAGGAATGTGTGGTGGTAGGATATATATATCTCCTATTTTATTATTAGCATTCAAATTCCAAAATTGCATGAAACTTCAAATATTAAAAAATTAAAGGAAAAACAAGAAAATTTGCAATTCTTGTGAAAATATTCCCTGAAATTTAATAAAATATTTGCTAGACTTGACTAAGCTCCTATATTTTGTATTCATTTAACAAACTGTGGCCTCCAGTTTCCAGTGATTGAATAAAAATTCCCACATATGATGATGGTAAATATTGTACTATTCTATTTAGTTGTTGCATGCAAGAGCCAATACTCAGTAATTATGTTGAGTAATATGTATTGCACCAAATATTATGAAGATATTTAAATAATAGGGGAAGTCTGATATAGAGAAACTATTACACTGAAATATACTGTAAAATCATTAAACTCTGAGAATAGTGAAACGATTTTCCTATTTTTATGTGTAGGTATAGGACAAAAATCTAAGGGAAAATTAGCAAAGTATTCTGGCATCATAAATATTTAATTTAATTTTCTTAATATAGTTTTATAAAAATTACGTGTAAGAATTGCCTTTATTCAGGACAGCTCCATGGCCTAGTTGTTAAGTTTGGCATCCTCCAGTTCAGCATCTTGGATTCGGTTCCTGGGTACAGACTTACGCCACATGTCTGTCAGTGGCCATGCTGTGGTGTAGGCTCATACACAAAAAGGGCAAGATTGGCAGTGGATATTAGCTTAGGGTGAATCTTCCTCAGCAAAAAAAAAAAAAGAAAAAGAAAAGAAAGAAAAGAAAAGGAAAAGAAATGACTTTCTTCAATGGCGTCTAGGGCTTTGGGAAGAGAGGAGGGTTGAATAGGAGAAGCACAGGAAATTTGTGGGGGGGCAATGAAACCATTATGTGTAATACTGTAAAGGCAAATATGTGCTACTAAAGCATTTGCCAAAACCCATAAAACTTTACAGCACAAAAGTGAACTGTAATGTATACAAATTAAAAAGCAGTAATTTAAAAGGGTGAGGGGTTCCAGGATGACATGCATGCAGACTGTGACAAAAGAATCTTACTGTGTTACCAATGGATGAAATAACCTCACTGAAGATGGTGGGGAAAGATACTGATCTAAGCAACTTTGGAGATGAGGGAAGACTGTAAGACTAAAGGCAAAAGAAAGTATACCTAAGCCCTGTGCTCTAGTTGCTGCAGTGTTTTCCACAAGCATACGAGTTGCTAATTCTAATTACATGTGTGTACTGGATTTGAACAATTAAATAACTGGATGTCAGATGCTGGGAGCCAGGTTTCTTACTGTTGGAGTAGGAGATTACAGATAAGCAAGGGGAGGAGGCTGGAGTGATCCAAGTGGTAATGGATTAGAATTGAATATATTAGTATAGACTCATCAGAATGCTCTCTGGTTTAATGTACATAAATATATATAGAGAGAGAGATGGATAATATGTAAATATTAATAGATACATATAAGCAGGTTCATATGCTCACATATATTCCCTTGCCCTCTCAGCTGAGAGAGCCTGAAGCAATGGAACTCTAGCAGCAACAAGTACATGTAGCTCCCAGAGCTTGGTTTCTAATGCTATTCTCCAAGAGGAACCAGTTCTTCTTGGAGAACAACTAGTTCTAAGCTGGAACATTATGAGCAACAAAATAAATACAATAGTATTGGATTATAACCCAAAGAATAAAATAATTAGTCATAATTCCATAATAATATAAATAAATGATTAAATAAATAAATGAAGGAGAATAGATGAATCTCCTATGCAAAAGTATTCCAAATAATTTATATACTCTCCTCTCAGGGAGGTAGAGCATGACTCCCTACTCCTTAAAAGTGGGCTGTAGAGAGTGACTTCCTCCCAAGGAGTAGAGTATGCAAAGTGGGAAAGAGGAACTTCACAGTGAAGAAACCTGACAAACACTACATCAGTCAGGGAGGTGATCAAGGTCAACATCAACGGTGGTAAGTCATGTTGATATCATATACCTTTGATATCTTGATATAATGTGATGAGAATGGCACTTTACTTCTGTGATGTTTCTCCCAAAATGATATAACTCTAACCTAATCATAAGAAAAACTTCTGACAAATCCCAATTGAGAGACATTCTGCCAAATACCTTGCCGGTACTCCTCAAAACTTTCGAGGTCATCGAAAGAAAGGAAGTTTGAGAAATTGTCACAAGTCAGAGGAGCCTAAAGAGATATGATGACTGAACATAATATGGTCTCCTGAAAAGGATCCTGAAACAGAAAAAGGACTTCAGGTAAAAACTAAGGAAATCTGAATAAAGTGTAGACTTTACTTAATAATAACTCATCAATATTGGCTCAGTAATTGTGATAAATGTACCATGCTGCTATAAAACACTCATAGGGGAAATTGGGTGTAAATATATGGGAACTCATACTATCTTCACAACTTTCTTGTAGATCAAACACCAATCTAAAATTGAAAAGTCATTTAAGAGCTGACTTTAGTGTAACATGGAAAGAGTGATAAACTCTTCACCTTTTTGAAGGCTTTCTATCCACATCACCTGTGAAACTACTTTCTTGTACTCCTCAACCCTCTTCTTTAGTCTAAACGGAACCATCCATAACCTAGCATCTGCCTTGCTCCCTCCCACCTCTATTATTTATCCATGTTGTCCTCATCTCCAGGAATGCCCTTCTCGTCCCTCTTTGAACACCTAACTCTCCTTCAAAGAACATTTTAAATCCTAATCCTAGGAGACTTTCTGTATTCCCTCTGAACATTCTTACTCAAGAATGCATGGAGGACTTTGAATCCTTATCGCAAAATTTAGCATGGAAATATTTAAGATTTTATGCTGCTCATTACGTTTTTGCACGTGTAAGTTTCAACTCTCCAAAATGTGAATGTGCGTTGTGCTGTTTACTTCTCCCATATGCTCCATAGCAAGTAAATCAACTAATTTTTACTAAATAGATAATATTTTATTGATTTTATAATGTGAATGAGTGGATATATATCAGAAAGTGAATACATTTTTCCACTTTGCTATTTTGTTTGAGGATAACGACAGATTTTTAATGACAAATATTTTTAAATTACAACACTGAAGCAGAAAAAAAAGTGGATAAAAATTGAAAATAAAAGTAAAAAAATATAGGAAGAAATATTTAAGTAGAGCAGCACTAAGAAGCCCAAGAGAGATGATAGTAAATTTTAAGAAAAAATTAGTCATGTATTTATTCTTTTATAAAAAAGTGATAATTAGTACTATTTACAAATAAGAAAAAGTACATATTTTCACTCATTTATATTTTTGCTAAATATGTGTGTTCTCCCTTGTTTTAATAGAAGAGTTAAGTTTTTAAGACAAGTCATTTTTTAGAAAGACATGTTTTAGAAAGAGAATTTTTAAAGGAACCGAAATTGGATCATGTGGCAAGAGGACATGTTGTTCCCAATATCTGTTCTGAATTTCTTCAATGTTTAATAAATAAAGTAGCTGGGCACATGGACACTCAGTTACTTTCTCATTGTTCACAACGTCTTGGTGTGACCATGTGATTACATTCTGGCCAGTGAGTTATAAGGAGATTCTGTTACAGCTTCCAAGAATCTTCCTCATAAAAAGACAGCTGGAACATTTTGTTTGTTACCTTTTGTTATTCTTTTTAATTACTCAAATATTGCCTGAAGGACTTTTTTTTCTTTTCATCAGGAATCACATAAAATGCCTTATTGTTTAGTTTTGCCAACAGTCTAAATTGTCAGCTGCTATTTCAGATCATTAAATAACAGATAAATTCATTCTGATCAAAATTGGAGAGTTTGAAAGAAGACAAATAGGAGCTAAAGACTCTGTTTGAAACCTAATCTATAAAGAAAATACAAAAGTAGCAATCTTTTAACTTTAAGAATCCTGCCTTAGTTACACTGAAAAACTTGAGAAATACTGAAAATGATGTTCGTGAGGATCTAGCTGTGGAAACAGTATGCAGACCTACAGAAGCAAAGTAGCAATTTAATGTTCTCTTTAAAAAATCTATTATCAAATTGAATCCAGTATAGACACATGGTTTACATTGTGTTCTGGATTTTTGCCATAAGCATCTTTGCCACAAGCATTTTTGCCACATAACTAATTTTATGGCAATTTTGCCATAAAAGATAAAACAACTGGTTGACAGTTTGAGTTAATTTCTCCATTGACTGCAGCACTTCCATTTTTATATTATATACATCTCAGCTCCACATTTCCCATAGAACTTTGGAACATCTATCAGCAGACATGTGACAACACGCCAAGAACAAACACCAGTGTAGAAGACTTTTCATGATGAAGTACAAAGCTCAGTTACACATATGCACCCTAGTATTTGGAAACCGATACCTCTCTTAATGAAGGAAGAAATTTTAGCAAAAAGGAAAAAGTGCGATGGATACTGAAAGAGGAGCTGAATCAACAAGCAAAAAAAAAAAATATATATATATATAATACTGTGAATGAAAGACTTCAAACACAAGTGCTTAGGGACAACCCACAAAGTAAAACCCGTTATTTGAGCAGTATTGCCATGAATCTACACACGTTCAAAATGTATTCAAATATTTTGTATTTTGCAAGAAAGCCTTTTTAGTTTTGTTACTTATTTTTCATGTTTCATTATGTTCTTTTTAATGTCCCTCCTTTATTTTTATTTTATCTTTTATGGTCAAATTGCCTTACAGTCAATTAATTATGAAGTGAAAATATTTGCGGCTAAAATGCTTGCAGCAAAGACGATATAAAGCAAAGATGCTTGTGGCAAAAATAACTAGAACCAGTTTAAAGGATTCAACTAATATCTGGTAACTCATCAACACCCAGAATTACAAAATATACATTTTAAAAAGGAAGTGAGGGAACTATAATATGTTAGGTAGTTTTCTCAATGTTTACACAACTTAGACATGTATTATTATCTCTACCAAAAAAAGATACTGGGCCAGGCCAGTGGTGTAGTGGTTAAGTTCGTGTGCTCTGCTTTGGCGACCTGGGGTTTGTGGGTTTGGATCCCGGGTGTGGACCTACACACCACTCATTAAACCATGCTGTGGCGGTGTCCCACATACAAAATAGAAGGAGATTGGCACAGATGTTACCTGAGTGACAATCTTCCTCAAACAAAAAGAGGAAGATTGGCTGGGGATGTTAGCTCAGGATCAATCTTCCTCATACACACACAAAAAGTTACAGAAGGTCTTGGGAATTTTAAAAACTTCTCTTCAGTCAAGCAGTTTGTAAACGGTCATGCTTGGATTTGGACATAGGTCTGTTTCTGTGAGTTCTGACATTCTGTTAGTCCGCTTCTAGGGAAGAAGATTCTGTTGTCTTTGTTGGTGTTTTTTTATTGCTTCAACCTGGGCATACTGGAGGAAAGTTTCCTTAGGGACGAAAACAAGGAAAAGGCCAAAGTCGTTCATGGGCAACAGACAGATCAAAGAAAGGATGGGAAACTTCACACCACTCACTTTGAAAAAGCACATTATGACTCATTTAGCATAAAATAACATGGAGAAAACACTCACTGGCACTTGGAAATAATAACACTTCCTTTCTACTCATACTCAGCCGCTCAGTTATTCTCAATCCGAGTCTCTTTTCAGTAAGGCATTAGATTTCTTTTCATTGTCTGAAACACACTGATATGAATCTCAAGAAAGTTATTAAATCAGATTACAAATATCTGGACACTAGGTTCCTAGAGTTTGGAAAAGAAGGAAATGCAAGATCTTGATTTAGTTAAGTTCCCATTTTTGTGAGGATTCTTGAACTAAGTGCATGAATAAATTCAGTAAAATGTGTTTCATAGTTCAAGAACATCAAACTTTTCAAAGTTACTTTACTTCTTGGCAAATTGTTGTTTCTTTAAAGTATTTCAAACACCCAATAAAAGAGGCCCCTTCTCCATTAGTACATTCATAGACAACAATATTTGGATAGATTAAGTGAAATGAATTAGAAACACATGGGTTGCATTACTTTTAAAATAAACATGAGTTTAAAAATTATTGGGAAAATGGCTAGCAAAATGGGTTATTCTAAGACCAAAACATTTTAGAAAATGGATTAATACATTTCAGAAAATCTAAGGAGAAAAAAGAAATAGAAAACTGCTGTGTAATTAAAGCAGAATGAAAGGTATGCTAATTTAAATAATTCAAATTTTATTTCAGAATTCTCTCTAGTTTGCATCAGATAACAATATTGTATGTAAATTAATAATGTCACATATAAGTAATCGTCCTATTTTATACAGATAGACAGGAGCGATAAACAACATCCTCTTGACACGTCTCATAAGGTCCTTCATGACCTGGCTCTTGTCATCCTCCCTCTTGCAATGGAGTAAGAGTAAAAAGCAGAATATGGTTGGATCACACAACTTGAAGAGTAATCTCAGCTGTTTGAAGGCAGTGACTGTTTCAGTGCCCTGTATAGTACCTGGCACTTAGTAGGCAGCTAATACATATTTGTTAAATAAACACATTAATTGAGATCACTCAAGAGTCATAAATATTGAATTTTAAATGGTATAAGGGAATTGAAGACCAGTGAAATTAAATGATCTATCTCTAAGATCATGTGAAGCCATGATCTCCTGAGTCCCTAACTCTCATCTATATCTATCTCAATGTCTAAAGGAAGCTTCTTCAGACCTAGAGAGTTAAACCCATAGTAATAGTCACACAACCCAAATAGTGTCCGTGAGAACTGAAGGAGTGTGGGAATATGAAAGTGAAAGGGTAGGGTACACAAATGCTTTAGTTCCTATCCATTCATCTGTTCACTGGAAACAAAAATGCAGAAGAGCAGAAAGATGAGGGAGAGATGGGAAGTTAGATGAGAAGATGCTCAGATAATAAGAATTCCAAGGAAGCCACACAATCTCATTCATTAGATGAGTCATCTCAGTTGTTTTCAAAACATCACTAGAGGGGCCAGCCGGTGGCCCAGCAGTTAAATTCGCACGTCCCGCTTCTCGGCACCCCAGGGTGTAGACATGGCACTGTTTGGAATGCCATGCTGTGATTGGCATCCCACACATAAAACAGAGGAAGATGGGCACGTATGTTAACTCAGGGGCAGGCTTCCTCAGCAAAACAGAGGAGGACTGGCAGTAGTTAGCTCAGGGCTTATCTTTCTCAAAAAAAAAAAAAAAAACACTAGATTTTCCAAATATAGATTTGCCTTTGAGTTTTATGATATTTTCAAATAAGATCACTTCACTGCTGACTTTTATTGTGGATGATCTCACATAGGAAAGCAACTCAAAACGTTCGGGGTGAGATATAATTCAGATTTTATCTTTGTCTCAATCTTTTCTCACATGAGCATCTTTAAAATGAATATGATTTATAACCAAGGTTTTTTAAGGTACAACATAAGGAAAGTGCCATTTATTCTTTGGCAAAAAGTTAGTACAGTATTACAAATATCAAATTTGTTTAAAATTATTCAGAATTTGATTCCATTATTTAAGCACACTAATATAGTAAATGTAAATATGATCCTTTTTCATAAGGTATGTAGTTGTTTTCTTAAATTGGGAGATTATCACCATTCCATTCATTGAAATCTGTCCAAGGAAATGGAAAGTATGGCATGATCTGTCTATCGACTTAGAAAATTCTGATTAATATAATTTTATCCATGAATAATAAAAGTGATCAATGGATAACTTATCTATGAATAATTGTATTTTCCACTTATCTTTGATTTTTGTTTTCCATTAGATCACCATGGAAAGTGACTAATACTAACATGGGCAATTGATATCTCTGAAATAAAGGATAGAATTTCCCATTTAAGAAGTGTTTAAAACTTCTAATGCTATACACCTTCCGAGTCATCTTTCAAGAATCAACCCTCTGTCACCTTCTTTGCAAAATCGTATCCCCTTCTCCTCTTCCCCTAAAGTGATGTACTCTCTCCCATGTGCTCCCAGGACACTCTGTTCATAATTATACAATCACACTTACCCACAATACATTTTGTTGTAATTGTCTAGTTGTATGACCATTTCCTCAAATGAAAAATCAGTTCTGGGGGCTGAGTGGTTAACGTATCATGCCGCTTTGGCAGCCTAAGTTCATAGGTTCATATCCTGGGCATGAACCTACTCCACTCATCAGCCATGCTTTGGAGGCTTCCAACACACAAAATAGAGGAAGCCTGGCACAGATGTTAGCTCAGGGCTAATCTTCCTCAAGCAAAAAAAAGAGGAAGATTGGCAACAGATGTTAGCTCAGGGAGAATCTTCCTCACCAAAAAAAAAAAAAAAAAAAAAAATCAATTTTGGAAGGAAAGGAACTGAAATTTATTCGTATCAGGTGGTATGACTAGCTATCATGGTGTATTGAAGATGCATTTGTAACAGTAAGCTGTGGGAGCCGCATCACAGAGTATGGCTCCAAAGGAAGTGTAAGGGAAAAAAATCACAATGATTAAACAAAACTGAGACATGTGAGTGGCCCAGTGATGTCACTGAGATCAGAGCGGATGAAGAATTAGACAACTTAAATCAGAACCAACCAATGTAGGCACAGCGTTAAGGCCAAAACCAGTATCTTAAGCGATGGAATCCTTGGCCAAAACCTGTGCTACAAAGCAGACATCACTGTGTAGCAGAATCAAGCAAAATAAGAAGATTAGCACCTTCAGAAAACAGGAGTCACCCTCATGAACTGGGAAGGATGTGTAATATAAAGCATTTCCAAGAGGCCACTCTTCATGAATGTGTCTTCAATACAGCATAATAGTCAGTCATACCACCTGAGAGCCAGAATCCTGAGACTGGTGAGATTAGGCAGGGAAAGACAGAGGGGTGCAAGATGCTTTCAAATGCTTCTTTGTGTCTTAGGACCACCTAATCCTTTAAGATTCTGACACAAAAATTAAAACAGGCACAGAAACACACAATTTTACATTCGCAGTTCAGGGGCCATGGACCTTTCTCCAGCCTTCCAGGTATGCCTACAACTCTAGAGAGAACCCTTGGAAAGGAACTGCAAGATAGTTAAACCTAAATTACAGAATTATTCCGTGCTCTATACAGAATATGGAATTAGCTGATCCTTAAGTATGGAAAAACTACAGGTGATTTCCACTACAGTTAAACAAGGTGACTAAGTTGTCCCATTCTATTGGTAAGTTTTTAATAAATTTTCTTTGCTTTTCATTTGTTTAATTTCCAAGAAGTGCCCTTTAACTTGATGGACTTGTGTATGCACAAAATTGTAGAGCTGTTACTAATTTTTTTCATCTTAAAGACAAGTCTATCTGTAGAAAATATAGGTGTTTATATAATTTAAGTAAGAAAAAAACTTATTTAAAGTCTGCATATATGTTCCTCACTTAAAAAAACCCTGTTATTATATTTTTTTATAAAATGGCATTAAATTTCCACTTACTTTAAGAACAAGGTAACTTTTTGGTTCAGAGATTTTATGTTATTTTTTGTGTGAGGAAGATTGGCCCTGAGCTAACATCGGCACTTAATCTTCCTCCATTTTATGTGGGATGCCACCACAGCGTGGGTTGATGAGTGATGCTAGGTCCGTGTCAGGGATCTGAACCTGTGAACCCTGGGTCAGCGAAGCTGAGCAAGGGAACTTAACCACTATGTCACTTGACTGGCCCCAAGGGATTTTTTTTTTTTAATCTATTTGAGAGTTAGCAAGCATGCAAAGATGAGTTAACCATGTTCAAAAAAATAAAATCCATAAAACACTAAGACTGCTTTTTGCATAATTTGTTTTTTCTTTTGATAATAAAGAATTCACTGAACCAAGTAGTGAATAATTTTATATACACATTAATTGTATTATATAGAAATTATTTGTTATATTATCTGTGCCTCTATAGTGTGAGTTCCTGGAAGGAAAGTCCTATGCTTCATTCATTATTTTATTACAAGAATTAGCACAGCATCTATGGATCTCAATGCACGCCCCCTTCACAGAAACACAAGGTGGCTGGAAAACAACATGTATGTGAGGGGACATTGCCACGAGGGAGTGATGGGAAACGTGTCCAAAACGGTAGATTAGAGCTATAAATGCCTTGACTGGTGCATTGGGGTTTTGTTCTGGAGGCAATGGGAAGCTGTAAAAAATAATTTAAGTAGATATGCAAAAACAGTTTGTGTTTTTGAAATAAAATTCCAATTTTATTGGAGAGAGAAAGCAGAGAGAAAAATACAAAACAAGAGAGCTGATAGGAGGCTATTAAAACAGCATACAGGAGTCTATATGAAATAAACTAGAATAGTCTAGATGAATGTCTGCACTAAGGCAATGACACTGGGGAAGAGTAGGAAGAGACATTTCCTGAAAAACATGTACACGTGATTATGTGGAGTCTAACCAAGAAATGCAAAAGTAATTCAAGATTAGGAAATCTGTTGAAATATTTAATTATCTAAGTACATAAAGCACTTGCTGTTGCCTTTGCTTAGAACATACTCCTGTCCCCAAATATTTTAAAGGCTCATCCCCACCCAAGCCACTCAGGTGTCTGTTTATTCGTCCCCTCTGTAGAGAAGGCTGAATGGACCACCCTTTCTAAATGAGCTCTTAGTGTCTTTCTAGAACGCCTTATCCTATTTATTTTTCCATCTAATAGTAATCATCACCTAACTCTATATTATTTATCTATGTATTGCTTGTTTTTATCTGTGTCCTCTATTGAAAAGCTAGATGTATGGAGCAGGGACTTCTACTATTTTAATCATTGCTACTCCCTAGCATATAGAACAAAACCTGGCACAGGGTAAGTAATCAAAAATTAGTTTTTAGTTACTGATATGATTATCTTCATATGTGAAAAATACAGCTGACATATTGGGGCCAGCCCAGTGGCATAGTGGTTAAGTTGGCATGGTCTGTTTCGATGTCCCAGGGTGCATTCAAATCCCGGGCATGGACCACACACCTGCTCATCTCGCTATGCTGTGGAGGCATCCCACATACAAAATAGAGGAAGACTGGCACAGACATCAGCTCAGGGACAATCTTCCTCAAGCAAAAAGAAGAAGATTGAAAACAGAGGTTAGCTCAGGGCCAATCTTCCGCACTAGAAAAAAAAAATACAGCTGATATAATTTCAACAACTACTTTTTAAAATAGAAATATGTGAATATTTTCCTCATATATTATCAATCCAAAGTCAGCCTCATGCTTCATGAAGAAACTCTGGAAGTATTTCTGTTAAAATTAAAAACAGGAGCAAGATAAGAATGTTTTTTACTCCCACTCTCATTTTTCCTTTTCTGAAACAACTAGCCAATATAACTAGACAAAGGAAAAGAGGTATAAACAACGTAATTCATCTGGAAAATCCAGGAATAAAAATGAAATATTATTCTAACTAACAAAAAAACCCCAAGATTTCTGAATATAAAATTAATAGTCAGAAATCAATATCTTCTTTATGTACAAATAACTAAAAAGGTAAAATGGAATTAAAGACCCATTTTTCAACATGGAAAAGAATAGCTACAAAAGAACCTAATTAAAATATTTAAAATCTACTTGAAAAATACTTTAAACTGCTGTAAGGACTCTGAAGATAATAAAAACAAATGCAAAGGCATAGCAAGTTCTCAGAAAGCTGTATCTTAAAGATATGAGTTATTTCTGTTAGCCTACAAATTCAAACTTATTCCAATAAAAATACCAAATAGATTTTTTTTAATGAGAAAAAAAGGAGGTAAAAAATACCTAAATTGGGAAGGGGTTCATGAGGGGCAAGCCCTCCCGGATAATAACATTTGTATATAGTTATTTTCCTCCTTATATATACTTATTCTCAAGTAGTGATATCATGATTTCAAACTCTGTCTAATGCTGATGTCTTATTTATATCCACAGCCTGGAATTCTCACTGAACTCCAGATTTGTAAATCTCATTTTCCATTCAATATCCACTTTGCTATCTAACAGGTATATCAACCTTAAATGTCCCAAGAGAGACTCTTAACATTACTCACCACCCAAATCTAATCTTTCCACTGTCTTCTCCATATGAAATAACGGCAAAAACATCTTTGTAGGTGTTTTGTTTGGTTTTTTTGGTGAGAAAGATTGGCCCTGAGCTAACATCTGTTGCCAATCTTCCTCTTTTTGCTTGAGGAAGATTGGCCCCGAGCTAACATCTGTGCCAATTTTCCTCTATTTTGTATACGGGACGCCGCCACGGCGTGGCTTTTTGAATGATGTGTAGGTCGGCGCCTGAAATCTGAACTCGTGAACCCCAGGCTGCCAAAGTGGAGCGCGGAACTTAAGTACGACACCACCAGGCCAGCCCTCTTTGTAGTTTTCTTCACAATAAACCGGATGGATAGTCCTCCTTCACACTGTCTTTCATATCCAATCTATCATCAAATAACAAAGACTCTGTTGCTGATATATATTGAGAATTTGATGACCTTGTACCGTTCCCCCTGCTGGCTAAAGTCACTATCATGTCTTTCCTAAATTATTGTAATTGTTTTCTGCCTTCTCTCCGTGATTTTACTTTTGTGTCCTCCCCCACCCTCCCGCAACCCGATCCACTTGTGCTAATCATCTATACTTAATAAGCAGTCCAGTGATCTTTGCTTTGCAGCTAGAAAACTTCAGGTAAAATTGATACCTGAAGTAAACTGGGAGGCAGACCACATTCCCTTGGAAATTATAGCTCTAAGAGAAAAAGTTGGAAAACAGTGTCTGTTGGCTATTATTGCCTGAAATTGACAAAGCACAAGAGAAAGTTGAATTCAGTGAAGAATTGCCTTGTTTTCTAATATGAAAGGGAGTAGAGACAAGTCTATGGCCTTATGGACTTCAACAGACTAGCTGCTTCCGGAGTCTAAATCACAGGTGATAAATTCAAAAGTAGCACAGCCCCACTAAGCTTTTCAGTTGAATAAAACGACACAGGGAAAACATCAGGTAAAGAGTGTGATGCCAAGCTGAACTTCTCAGTTGAATAAAGGGACCAAATGCAACAATCAGATCATGAGTTGTGACCTTCCCGCTATTGTTCCAGACAGCCTACGGCAGCCACCGTTAAGCTGAGAGGGAAAGGATGGGGCAAGAGGATGGATATGGTTACTAAAATTTGTATCTTATTAAAAGAAAACTGATAAAATGTCTATCACACTTTTGGAGAAATATTGTGTCAAAGACACAAGCTCTGATTTTTAAAAAGCCTTTGACTTTTTGAGACTTAAAACAATGCTAGCCCTCAACTTCCGTGAAAAAGAGGAAGGCTTTGAATTCTGCATAGCCACCACGGAAGCCAGCCTCCCAAGACCACATCTAACAAAGCCACCGAGCTGTCTCTGAAGTGACAGAAATTAGAGCTGTGGAAAAGAACATGCATAGCAGTTCCTCCCAGATCGCAGAATGAGAGCCTCCAAAATGTTGGCCCAGTGGGGACTTTGAATTACTCTCCTTCTCCCCCTATGTTCAGGAGTGTTTAATGTCATGATCCTGTCCCTGTTCCACCATTGTATATTGTGTGCAGTGACATACCTTCTTTTTGACATCAAAAGTTGTCACACAAAAGAGCTATCTTGGACTTTGATCTGGATGCAGTGACTGAGTGACAGGTTGGACAGCTTATTTTAAGTGAGTATACTGTTGTGAAGGGAAAGAGAAATGTATATTTGGTGCTCAGAAGGGCAGATGGTAGGAGGGACTGACCAAATGCTCACCATTCCCATTTACTCTTCCTGAGTTCATAGGAAGGCTATGTTTCCCATCCTCCCTTGCAGTTTGTGAGGTGGTGTGATCCTTTTTGCAGGAAATATGCTACTTATAAGAATTGAAAACAAGAGTTAAAAATCTCCTGAATGGCAGCTAGTATGATATCATAGGATACTGAATGCCAGTCTATAGACAGAATATTGTACCTAATAAGGTAATCAACTGAGTATTAAATTGAAAAATTAAAATTAAAAAATCAGCAACATTTTATTCACTGATTAAAGTCAATTAGAAAATGTCACAGAGAAAAGATCCTATTTACTGTGGCAACAGAAACCATGAAGACATTAGGATTAAATCTAATAAAAATCTGTGAGACTTTTATAGAGAAAATTACAAAATATAATAGAGTGATATAAGACAAGATTCCAAATAAATTAAGACATACAATACCTTCATATACTGAAGGATAATATTACTAAGGTATCAATAAATTAATCTATAAATTAAATGCAATTACATTGACAACAGAGTCTTTAATGAAATCTGAAAAATTTCAGAAAAGCTTACAGAAAAATAAAGAACCAAGAATAATCAAGAACACTATGCAGGAGTATGAAGTGGCAACACTTAACCAGTGAGATATCAAGATTTTTGTAAAATGTTAATAGTTAGATATTGTAGTATTTTCAGAGAAAGAGGCAAATATATGAGACTTGAGAGTTCAGAAATATGCCACATTATATAGAAATAACGTCAGACAGAGATGGAATTAAATAAAATCCATTACTATTAGTGGATTATTTAATAATTAGTAGTAGAAAAATTGATTATCCATACAGAAAAAGAATTTATCAATACCTATGTTGAGGCAAATAATCCATAATCAATCTTTACATCAAAATTGGGGTGAGTTTAATCTGAGCCAGATCTGAGGACTAGCAAGGGGCCTACCTTCACCAAAGAAGTGGAGTGTACAGAGTGGTTGTTTACTGACTTGGAAAAAGGACGTACATCACATATGACAGGAATGTCCCTTTTACAGTTGTCATGAGATGCTTAGCTGGCACAGCAGATTGGTGGTCACAAGGTGAGTGGTCACAAGGTGAGCACAGCAGTTCAGTAATTAATCCTTAATTTAGGGAGAGATGCTTATCCTAAAGGAAATGCCAATACGGGGGAGATTACATCCCTATTTTTAGGGGCATCATTCTTGTCTTTGGGACAAAGTAAATGTTTCAAGCAGATGTATGTATAATGCATGCTCAAAAGGCCACATTGGGCCCTTTTGGAAAAACAAGATCAGACTGAATAATTTTAAACCAGTTGGCTTCCTCATATACTCCAACATGTATTATTGCTTTCCATTTGTTTATCACCTATGTCATAAAAAAGATAGTTGGCGGATTAAATAATGTAATATTATGATTTATAATAAGAACATATATACTTTGGTCTTAGTCTACAGTTCGTGGCATACAACTCCTAAAATCCTTGTAATTTTTTAAGTGATAAGAGCCTTGGGAATATCTTTTGTTATAATATTTGATCTTTTGTCCTCAGTTCCTGAAATAGCTCCATAGCAATAAAGGTGAAAGGAATGTCTTTCGCTATTCATAACAAAATCCCTTTCAACCACACCTGAGTTTATGTTAATGACTTGATTTTTTGAAAGTCCCTAGATAACTACAGGATGGGGGTTGGTTGCCAGGGGAAACCATGATGTGATTAGAGGGTTGGAACTTTCAGCTCCCCCCATCTTCCCTTCCAACTCTGGAGAGGAGAGGGGCTGAAGATCGAGCTAATCACTAATGGTCAATGATTTAATCAATTATGGCTACATAATGAAGTCTCCATAGAAATCCCTTAAGTACTGGCTTCAAAGAGCTTCCAGATTGGTGAACACCTGGAGGTACCAGAGAGAGCATGGAAGTTCTGCATCCCTTCCTCCATGCCTTGCCCTGTACATCTCTTCCATCTGGCTGCTCCTGAATTGTATCTTTATATAATAAACCAGTAATCTAGTAAGTAAGCTGTTTTCCTGAATTCTGTGAGCTATTCTAGCAAATTGTGGAATCTGAGGAGGGAGATGTGGTAAATTTCAATTTATAGCTGGTTGTTGACAAACACAGGTAACAACCTGGACTTGCAATTAGCATCTGAAGTCAGGGAAGAAGTCTTATTGGACTCACGTCTTCACCTTTGGGATCTGATGCTAACTTCCCACAGATAGTGTCAGAATTGAATTGAATTGTAGGACACCCAATTGGTGTTGGAAAATTGGTTGGCTTGGGGAAAAAAAACCCACACAATTGGTTTCAGAAGAGAAGTGTCAGAAGTGTTGTGAGTGAGAATGTAGCACAGTAGAGAAAGAGAAGCGTTTGTCCTTTCAAAGAAATATATGTATAAAGCTAAAATTTACAAATTCTAAATGGAAAGGTAAGAAAATATTTTTATGGCCTTTGAATGAAAAGGAATTTCTTAGAAAAGACAGAAAAAAAACCTAGAAATGGTAAAATGAAAATTCATAAAAATGACTACATTGAAATTAAAACATATTTCAACAAAAGAAACAATAAAGCTGAAAATTAGCCACAAACTGGTAAAAAAAGATATATGCAATGGAAAAATTTGACAATGAATTGGCATCTAGATTTTATTTTAAAACACTCCTGTGAATTAGTAAGAAATATTTCAAACACCAAATAGAAAATTGTGTAAAGATTTGGAATAAAACATGGAAACTATAAAAAGAGTCTCAAATTTGCTCTATGTCATAAAAACTCAAATTAAGGCAAAAATATTTCCCATCCATCAAATTTATCAAAACTAAAAGACTGACTATCACAAGTATGAGTGAGGATATAAATAAAGAGATAGGCTCGTATTTACTGCTAAAAATGTAAATTGGTATAACTGCTTTGGAGTAATATGTTCATGTCCTATAAACAAAGGCAACTTCAAACCCAATTATGTACCCTAAAGCAATTCTTGTATATGTATAAGAAAACACAATAGAATTATTATTACAATCATATGTATAATAAGAAAGAATTGTAAATACGTACCTCTGAAAAAAAATAACAGGTCTAAAATAGTATACAAAAATCTATCAGATATTCAAATAAGAGATTATTTCACTATCTAACTGATTTCAAAATATGAAATATATAAAAAGCTTTCCAGTTCATTCTTGAAAATAACATTTGCCGATATCAAAGAAAATCATCCCTAAATATTAATCTAGACATTAATTTCACTTGTGAATGTTACATAAAATACCAAGTAAAATACTAGCAAACTTGAAATAATAGTATATAAAAAGAGAGATGCAACTTGGCTAATTATTGTTTAATCCCCAAAATGCAAGGGTCTTCCAGCATCAATATATGGAGATTGATGTAATATTGCATTTATGAAATAAAAACTATGAAATACTAGCAAATAAAACAATTAAGAACTATGCAAGGAACTTCTACTTCTTCTGGCAATGTCAAAATAACTAGAAGTAAACTCACCCTAAGTGTGGTAAACAACTATAAAATTGGGGGGAAAATGTATGAGGCAACTGTTTTCAGATACCGGACAGCAGGCAGTGCAGACTGCAGTTCTTGAGAAAAGGGAAACTCACAAGGCAAGCCCCATGATTGTTCTGGATCTCTACAGGAAGCTGGAGATCAAGCAGAGATCAGAGTATGTGGCTGCTTACATGAGGTTACTGTGGCGCAGCTGCTATAAGGCAAATAAAGTCAAGCAGTACTGAGCAACATGAGAGTTCCAGCCTAGTCAGAAAGGGGAAAGCATCTGAGTCTGAAGAAAAGCCCTAAATTAGGAATAAGGCCCACACCTATAGGAATATGTGTGCTAGACTGGCCCTGACAAAGCCAAAATCCGAGCCTCAATAAAATCATTAGGGGAGAGAGAGTTTGGAAGTAAAATTCCACCAAGAGAGGAGCTTGGAAAAGTATTGGCCTTTCTATATATCCACACCTACTTGGATCTCTGTTCAAGATGTCAATCAGAAACAAGCACACACCAAAACAGCACGCTTCAGGTGAATCATCCAATGTATCCTTCAAAAGGTTCACTATACAATCAAAATTTATTAGACATCCAAGTACAGGAGAATGTAACCTCTAGTTTAAAAAGATTTTTAAAAACTGACCCAGACAGTTCAGACACAGGATTTCACAAATAATGACTTTAAAGCAGCTATATATAGATATTTAATATATATATTTATATATAAATATGCATTACATGTATATACATATATACATACATATGTAGACTTAAATAAAAATATGCTATTAATGGGTGAACAGACAGGGAATCTCATATGAGAAATGAAAGTTATAAAAAAAATCAGACTGGAAATTCTAGAATTGAAAGTACAATAACTGAAGTGAAAAAACTTAAATGACTTTCTTAACAGTAGATTAGAAATGTAAAAAATAAACTGGGGGGCTAGTGAACTCAAAGGCAGATCCATATAATTATGTAACTTTGATTATAGAGGCTTTTTATATTATAGCTTAATATATGATAAGACTGGTTCCCTCTCATAGCTTATTGTTTAGCATTTTCCTAGACATTCTGGCAGGTTTATTCTCTATGTGAATTTTAATGTCATATTGACTAGCCACACAAAAAATTGATGTTGTTAGTAGGATTGCACTAGGATTATTTATGCATCTAAAACTAATAAAATGCTGTATGTCAAATACATCTTAACAGAAAAATGATTATAAATGAACTTTAGTAATAGATACACATAACAGATTTCCCAAGATGTCTCTTTGGAACAGCAGTTCCTGAATTTTGCATGCTTAAAAATGTTTGTCTATAGCCTTGATAATTGAAGGGCAGCTTGAATGGATATAAAATCCTTACTTCACACTATTTCCTGGAGTTTCTTTCCTTCCCTCTCTATTCCTTTCCTTCCTCCTTCTTTTTCAATGCTCTTCTATCTTTGTCCTGATAGGTATGTTACTTTTGTATGTTGTAGGATGAAGCCAGTCTAATTCTTTGAGCCTTATAAATTATTTGCTTTTTTTATCTGAAGGGCCTGAGGACTTTCTCCTTTATCTTTAGACTTACTAGAATATATCCCAGAGTTGACAAATGTATGTGGTTTTTTGAGATACTATGTGGGCTTTTTCAATATGTAAAGTCAGATCTTTAATTGCTTGAAAGTTTTCTCGGGTTATAAAAACTACCTAAGTCTGTAATACTATTTGGAGCAAACAGGATCCTGGCCAAGATTTTAAAAGGAAAATCTGGAGGACAATATGTCCATGGAGGGCTTTGAAAAGCTCTGAGATATTCTTCTGGATCTAGAAGGTTGTATATATGTGCAGTTTTGTACGCATACATAGGAAAGACCTAACAGGACCCCAGTGTCTCATGTGGCAAGCAAAAAAGTGAAGACTAGACAGATTTGTAAGCCGCCTGAGCATTAAGGCATGCCTCAGCAGAAACACAGCCCCCTTTGAAAAGGAATAAGATTTATTGGTTCTAGCTGTTAAAGGGAATGGCTGAACAATCATTGGAGGACTGTTAAGCTAATCCAGATGAAAAAAATCTGGGAAGATAGGAATCTAATTTTCAGAATTGCCGCATTGTCTAAAACATCTAGATTTGAACAAAAATTTATGAGATATGCAAATGAACAGGAAAGTATGGTCCATCTGCAGGAAATAAAAGTCAATAGAAACTGGTTTGAAGCAGTTTGGATGTATTTACTAGACAGAGACTTTAAATCAGCTTTTATAAGTATTTTCAAAAACTAAAAATCAATGTCTATAGAATAGAGAAAATTATAAAACAATGTCTCAACAAATAGACACTGTCAACAAGGAGATAGAAATTATTTTAAAAAGAACAAAAGATTCTGAAGTTGAAAACTAAAAGAACTGAAATTCAAAATTCTCTAGAAGGACTCAACAGCATATTTGAGCTGACAGAAGAAAGAATCCATAAAGTTGAAAATAAGTAACTGAAGTAATCCAGTCTGAGGAATAGAAAAAAAAAAAAGAATGAAAAAAAGAGCATCGGCTCAGACCTATGGGATTCCACCTAGCATACCAACATGCACATAGTGACAGTCTCAAAAGAAGAAAGAGAGAAAAAGGCAAAAACAGCATTTAAAGAAATAATGGCCAAAAACTTCCCAAATTTGTTGAAAAATATTAGTGTACATATCAAAGAAGTTCAGCAAACTCCAAGTAGAATAAATGCAAAGAGATCCAACAGAACACTGTTTCAAAAAAAATTTGTGGCCCGAAAATTAAACTCATGGTATAAATATTTAGTATTTTACACCCGTTAAAAGTAATTTTGGCTAGATATGAAAGAATTTGATTCTAACATGTCATGAGCTCTAGCTATGTTACCTAGAAAATCCACATTTATTTGAATTTTAAAGGCAGAAACTATGTCCTTCACTGCTTCACCCCACTGTTGGATATGCATAGTTTTTGAAGCAGGTTAATGATACAGTTGTTAAAATTGTTCAGTATCTATGTGTGAACGCTATACATTTAGTGATCTTATGTTCTTTACCAGTGCTCATTGCCGAGAAGGTCAGAGAGAGAAGGCTCAACATCAGAAGTCCATAATGGGAAAGAAAACCTAGAGTAGGGATGCTGCCCAGCAGGATTGGAGAAAAATGAAAAGAAGTTGTGCTTGGAGAACGACCATTTGGGTACCAAAGAGTCATGATTGCTGTGTCCCTACCAGCCAACTACAGTCTTCACTGGGGTAGGAACTGTAAACATTTACACCATCGGTTCTTACTTGAGTAGAACTTCACACCAACTGCACCAAGTACACTTGTCAATTTATCTCCAGTAAACCTAGCATCCAGAAGCAGAAGCAATAACTCCTATGCCATGAATCTGCCCTTGACAGCATTCAGCAGATCCAGAAGGATGACTGTAGCATCCTGCAGGACAAAGATAAAGCTAAAGAGTATCCAAGATGCCTAGTATATTTGTGAAGACAATATCCATCCATGTTCTTATTGGATCAAATTAAGCATCCTGGAATATCGTGAGCCAGGTAAGCATACAGTGGACATCTCTTTTACACATATTTCTCTCTCCTTCTCTACAAAATCATGAACTTTGATTCATTTGCATTACTCACAGTGTATGCCTTTTATTAATTATAGAAAATACATATTCATAGTACAAATCAAATGCAATTCAGAGATAAATAAACAAAAAGATTATTTTTTCTTTACTATCCTCTTCCCTCATGCCACCTTCTTGAGATAAGAAGTGTTTGTTGAAAAGAATTGAACCCTTCTTGGA
This sequence comes from Equus quagga, assembly GCF_021613505.1. Lineage (NCBI taxonomy): Eukaryota > Metazoa > Chordata > Mammalia > Perissodactyla > Equidae > Equus > Equus quagga. The sequence goes on along the minus strand of NC_060273.1, from coordinate 117,346,453 downwards.
ATCTTTGAATCAATTTCCATTTTTAAATTTTAATTATATGTTTGTATTGTTTTTCTCATATTGAACATTTTTTCATATTAAAAGTCATTAGCTAGAATTCTATTTACAAACAATTGTGTAAACTAAAGTATATTCTCCTCACCTCAGCTTTTCATCACTAAATGAATTCTACTTCCACCACTTAAAACATTTTAAAACCAATTTTTCAATAACTTTAATATTAGGATGTTTCCATGTTGAGGAATCTCCACTTTTGCTAGCCTTTTGGTAACTCTAAGTTCGTCTGTACCATCATATATGGCCAAATAGTTCTTAACTTAATAACACCAGTACCAATCCAGTTCTCAAAACTGTTTGCATTTGCTTTGTTAAAATATTTATTGGCAATCTTTCTTTTACTTTAAATGAAAGTAGTTAAAATTAAATAATTATGGGTCAAAATGTATTTTAGCAAATGAATTATCTAAACTGCAGGAATAAATGGTGAAAATTCTAATATAATTTTATTTGTGGCTGGTTTTGTCAAACTCTTGATTGATACAGATATATTCTGACATTTTAAATTTAAAATATCACTTGAAAAGGTATGCTTCTGGATCTTAAAAATGAAATACCTTTTCAAAACTCCTCTCGTCTGGCCCTCTCCCTTTTGACTGATATTATCATAAAAGCAACTTAAGTGAATTGATTTGCTTTGACTATTTAGCCATTGTTTAAAAACCAAGTTTTCTAACTTCTCATACCACATGCTAAAACAACGAATCCTAATTGTATCATCTTTGAATGTCAACAAATCCTATTAACGTTCAGGCCCAAAATTCTATATTTATAGCAAACTGGCCCTTTATAAATATCACCTTATGCTTCAAACAATATCAACCCGATAAAACTGCTATTGATACAGAAGACATGATGAGAAAATAGGTTTATATTGTTTCCTAAGTTTTTAAATTTAAGAAATTTGTAAAAATTTGTAAATTATGTATTATACAATATATGCACATGTATACAAAGGTGTGTGTACACACTTACATGCTCAGCTTCAACCAATCTATGGGTTCTATTAATACAATCAATTGATTATTATAAATTTAAACTGGTAAATTTATTACCTTATCTAAATGTTTGTTGTCCTAATGATCACGCAAATTAATAATGTATGCTTAGTGGAATTGCTGTCTAAGGGTTACAATTAGGAGCTCACAGTCATTGCTTCAAATCCACTTTAGGATGCGACTGCTTGAATTGCTACTGATTTTGAAAGTTATTCAATGTTCTATCACAAATTTGGTGATTTTAATTTCATTTTAAGTTAATTTTCCCAAGGATAGTGCATTATTTTTCCTTTTCCATTATTTTCCACTAATTATCTTCATCTTGTTCTTTATTTCTCATATAAATAGCTAAACTGAAAATAAAAATGTAATCAATAAACCTATTCTATACTAATAAAAATTTCCAATTCCTTCCTTTAAAAAATGCTATAACAGAAGACTGTGGGGTGGCCTGGTGGCACAGTGGTTAAGTTTGCATGTTCCGCTTCAGCAGCCTGGGGTTCCCTGGTTCGGATCCTGGATGCGGACATGGCACCGCTTGTCAAGCCATGCTGTGGTAGGCATCCCACATATAAAGTAGAGGAAGATGGGCATGGATGTTAGCTCAGGGCCAGTCTTCCTCAGCAAAAAGAGGAGGCTTGGCAGTGGATATTAGCTCATGGCTAATCTTCCTCAAAAAAGAAAATTAAAACAAATAAAAGACTGTAGGATCAACTTTTCTTACTTCCTAGATTGGAGACACAGATGCAAGAATGGAAGAGGAGGGCTAATTGATGGTCCTTTCAAAGTGGGAAGAACTCTTTTCATAAGAGGTTTTTTGAGACACTGCGCACATATAAAGATACTTTGGTGAAAGGTGACAAAATGTGGCCGAGTTGGGGAGAGAACAATTCTCCATGCTCTGATATAGATCATAGGTTTTGTAAGCTTGAAAAAACGGTTTAAGCTATTATAAATAGTATTTGTTTCTCCTTTTACATGAAGAGAATGGTTTTGATGTGAGAAGGAGGGCAGGACACACCTGCGAAGTCCAAAGCTAAGGCATGCAATTAATAGATATTCACCAGGTGGCCGCAAGGTTCTCACTTTATGGTGAGAGAGCCAACAGAGCAACGATATCACGAATATAAGCAAATCCACAGGTATTTCCAACTCAACAAAGGTGTCAGAAATACCTATTTTGTTTTTGGTTTTGTTTTATAACAAAATCTTATAGGAGCCAGTTAGGAAAGAAAGGGAACTACTTATCAAATTAATTTTGTGAGAAAACATATGTACATTAAAAATAACAATTAACATTTAAGGTTATAAGCTCAGCATTTCTAATGATAACAGAGCAAAAATGAGTCGCTCATGCTGTGTCTGTCTTTGCGAACATTCTTATCCGCATTTCTCATTTTAATTTGGGGGTCTATGTGGTAAACTTGTTTTATGTTTGTAAACTAGATCCAACCTTAATGTACATGTGAGATTGGAATATGGCAGGTCTCAATCTTCTGTGGGTTTTATGCTTGTGAGGTTGCTATGTGCAGCAGAAACTTGTTGCTTAAACTTCCTTTTTTTATTAACTTCCTGTTTGCATACTGGTTGGAAAAATTATCCTAGTGGATGTTTAAACAGCTTGAGATCGGTTGACCTGGAAACCATTTTTCTGTGATCTAAGCACTTGGCTAGAGTTTAAACATTTAAGTATTTCGATAACTAACATCCTTTTGAGGCTCCAACTTTTACTCCCATTTTTTTGAAGCTGGTAACATAACAATGATTTTAAGGGTGTGCATTGTTTTTCAAATACAGTAATTTCTTAAATGGCACTTTAATTTACATTGGCATGTCCACTCACCAACTGTCTAGTGAATCTATAAACTACAATTAAAAAGCAATGCAATAATTTTATAGTGCTAGTGAAAGTCTTAATTCCCTAAATTATAAGTATAGGATATTAACTCCTGCCCAAAGAATAACTAATTTTAAAGAAAAATAAATGTAGTATTTGCAAATTTAAAAATTTAAGATTTTTAATATAAGGATTCAAACTATCACCTTTCCCTCTCAGAGTAGAATTGTCATAATGGAAATACACATCTTTTTATTCTACTTAAAGTCATCTTTTTAAAGTACATGTGATGAGCAAAGTGTGTAAAGGTATAAATATCCATTTAAAGTGTAATGGTGTACAGCAGTCACTATAATAGTAAGTAAAGCAATGCCATAAAAATGAGGAAAACAGTCTTCAACACATTGAGAAAGTTATTTTCAAAGCCTGGCCCATTAGGTTGGAACCAGAAGTTTCCAGATATATGCCCACATTTGCATGAAAATAAATATTTTACATTCCTGTGATGTCTCGGTATACTGTTTAGAATGGATAGTGGCACTGGCTCTGAGAGAAACGGGGGAAAAAATGACCTGCTGAATTATGTGAAGTCACGTAGCTTGGAGAATAGAAAGCAGATGTTTGCTGAGGAGCTATCTGGTTCATCTGTGTTTTCATCAGAGATCTGTTGATCAAGGGACCCACTGGGGTATTGGAGAAAATTCCTACAGCAGGAACGCAGTCAGATTTTTGCCGACTCTGTCCTCTCACGATAAACACTTCTATTGTTGGCGTCATGGCATGTCTAGATTAAGGCTGGGCACAAATGTCTAACAAAGTCCTTTGGGTTGAAGTGGCTATATTGCTCTTGTGAGCTGCAAAATTTTTCTCACTTTTAATATGGCTTTTCTACTGGTCCTATAACTATTCTGGAAATCTTTATTACTTTTTAATTAAGATTAAAGTAATAAAGAGAATGAAAACATAGTTGCCATCTTTAAGCCTCCTAGACTCAGATTACGGTTTAAGTGTTCATTTTCTCTAGTATGGTTGCTCTACAGGAGGATCAGCGCGAGAGCTTGAACAGGGTTTGGCAAACGTTTCCTGTGAAGGACAAGACAGTAAGTATTTTAGGCTTTGTGGGTCATACCGTCTCTGTCACAGCTACTCAACTCCCCCTAGACGACACGTAAATAAACGAGAGTGTTTACGTTCCAATGAAACCATAACTATAGACACTGCAATTGGAAGTGTATATAATTTTTACATTTCACAAAATATTCTTGAGTTTTTTCTCAACCACTGAAAAAGATAAAAATGATGCTTAGCTCATGGGCTGTGCAAGAACACGTGGCAGGCTGGATGTGGCCCATGGGCTATAGTAAGCCCATCCATGAGTAAAACACAATAGTGTACAGTGATGAAAAATGAGCAAAATATTTATTAACACAAATTTTTCTTTAAAGATTTTATGTTTTTTCCTTTTTCTCCCAAAAGCCCCCCGGTACATAGTTGTATATTCTTCATTGTGGGTCCTTTCAGTTGTGGCATGTGGGACGCTGCCTCAGCGTGGCCTGATGAGCAGTGCCATCTCCGCGCCCAGCAATCAAACCAACGAAACACTGGGCCGCCTGCAGCAGAGCGCGTGAACTTAACCACTCAGCCATGGGGCCAGCCCCTAACACAAATTTTTACTCTTTTTATTATTTATTTAGTTCTATTTGGATTTGTTTCACTAATTAACTCCTAAAATGTGTCATAATCCTGGCTTAAATCTTGGTTCAAGAGACTCCCAATTTACTGAAGCAGTTAATATTGAGCTACAATTTGAAAATGTGAAACTCACCTGAAGGACTCAAATTCTAACTACTAGGCTAACACATTCTATTAAGTGACTGCTGTTATCATGTATATGTCTTTGACACAAAGTAAAACACTTTTCATGCCCTCTGTTTTAATGTGAAATGAAAACATTTACTAAGATTGCCCTGAATTAGAAGAAACCTGGCCCCTTAGCCACCAATGAGACGGTATAATTTGACGGGGTTGAATATTTCATTATGTGGCCAGTGTCTCACCAGTTAAGATTTTCCCTTGAGCCTTCTAGACTCTTGTACATCAGACATTGTCACTCTGTATTTACATTTGAAATTCTTCTTGCTATATTAGTTCTGCTTCCTGAGACACTATTGAAAGTATTAGAAATTATAGCCTTTCTTGGAAACAAAGAGAGGAGATGGTGTCAAGACAATGAAGCCAGGAAGCTGATCCGTGTGTATGATGTTTGTTGAATAAATCAAATGTAAGTTGTCAGGAACTGTATTCTTGCTCTAAGTGTTTCTAGTAATAGAACCATTTCCAGCTAAACCCTCATTAAGAGAGAGAGAGAGAGATCAAGTAATTTATAAAGTCATCAGCACTTTTTTAATGTTTTAAACTTGCTTTCAAGCTAAAAGCAAGGTGTGGCACTACCTGTCAAGGCCTAGAAAACATGTTTTCTCTCAGTGGCCCTTATTCTCAGTTCTCGGTATATATTACATGCCCAAGGAATGTTCTTAAATCAACAAACTGCAATTTCTGATTTACTTTAAATCAGCTCAATATCTCACATGGTCTGTTTGCTTTACTATCCATCTATGATTCTGTAATTGAACCCTACTTCCTGGGAATTTTCCTCTTTTCCAGAAATGTCTTTCTTGCAACCCTTTGTATCCTCATCAAAACTTCGTCATTTGAGTACTTAGCACAATATCTGGGACGTAGAAAGCCCTCAAAATGTTTTAGCTATAATTATTCTCTCCAAAGTTTGCTTCTTATCTGTCTGGCCATTCTGTTAAATGCATGTGAAGTAAGTTGTTTAACCTGATAATGGTCTAATGTATACTTTAATCAGGTATATACTACTAAAGAGGGGCCAATGCATCCATTTCAATTCCAACAACTAAGATATCTTAGCATAAGAATGTTTTTAAGATAACTGAGTCTTTTGAAACCCTTCAGATCCTATAATTCAATATTACTTATAAAACTGTCTATAAACAGGCATGATATTTACAAATCAATGAATAAATAAATGTTTATTTTATATACTGATTGGACACACATTTTAAAACCTAAAATCCTTTTGAATATATAGTTCTTACAATAACTTTATGAGATGGATACCAATAATAACACCTATATTGTGCAGAAAGGAAATCAACCTACAGATATATTAAGCCATTTCTCCAAGATCACAAATTTGGTCAGTGGTGATGCCAAGATTGTAACATAACATAACATAGCAGTCTAATTCCAGGGTCCTCACTCTTAATCAGCACGAGATCTCATATGGTAGGATTGCTTTACTATCTATATATGAAAATTCCATACAAATTAAAATTAGAATTTCATATAAAATGCCTGCATATTAAAAACTAAAACTTAGGTTTCTCCTGAATTTCTTCACTGAACACAGAATACAAATTAAGATGTTATGAAATAATTAATTCAAGCAAAAAATATTGGGTACCTACTATGATCCAGGGTTGGTCCAGACCCTTTAAATACATTAGCGAACAAGAGAGACAAAGATCCCTGTTACTGAGGAGCTTATAGTCTAGTGGGTAATTTCAGTTTTCTTTAAATTATCTGCCCTATGTTGGACAACTTTTTAAGAATTTGTTTATATTGAACATAATCAATATACAAGTATAATCATTTTACCAGAATGTTTGACATCCAATGTTGAAGCAAATGAGATTACATCCCAGTTTTTTATCACCATCATAGTATTTGCTGGTGGTGTTTTCCTTCCTCATTTTATTCCGTAGAATTATTTCCTTACAACTTATATTAGAATTTTAAGAGGCAATTGTTTTTCATCAATATGTTCGGCCTATTTCCTAAGCATTAGGAAAATGGGCAAAGCACTGTCAGATTTTGTTTGTGCTGATATATTCTTTTAATTTCCTTAAACTTTGCTTTGATGACAAAATTATACCTTTGGGTGTGTATGTTTTTTCTTGCACCAATTTGAATCTAATAGAGGCTAGATGGCAATATTTTGATTTTTTTTGTCATACATCATGATTTATATAGTTCTTTATGATACTGAAATTCTATAATTCCTCTATTGCTTTACCAAATACAACATATACCCCAATCCAACAAGGTTATTAACTTTAAAAAGAATGAATATTAGCTTTAATATTGTTCCAAATGTATGTTTCTTTGGGGTTTTAAAAGACTTGTTTCATATCTTTATAACACACATCAACTTATCTTTGATTTTGTGGCATTATCTACTCATGTGATCTGGGTTCAAGGAGGGACCATAAGGAAAGGACTTAATTTGTTTCTATGACAGTCTGTGGAAGGAAAAAAAAGAATGATTTTACATTTCCATCCTCTTTCCATCAAAAAACAGATCTTAAGAATTGTTGCAGATAATTTCATTTATCTTTATGGAGTGTATATGTATATATACACACACACACACACACAAATATATATATAAATTGGGTATATTATATATAAATTGAGTATACATATAAAAATTGGGTATGTATCTCTCTATATAAAAATTGGAATATGTATGTCTCCAATTTTGCACATTTAATAATAGAATAAAGTATGTAAAGTATAAAAATGAAATCTGGTCTGTTATTGAATTTCTCATTAGTTAACAAATGTTTCAAGAAAGCTCTAGACGATTCTTAGCTTGGTCCGTAAAGTTACTAGCAGAGTATTTTTGACTCTGACGCTTAAGTAGATACGGAGGAGAGCAAAAGGAAGGCAGAGAGATGTTTCAACACTGCATCGTCATCTGAAAACAGCCAAAGGCACCCCACATCCAAACGACTTCACAGAATCTTGTATCTATGCATTTATGAGGCGTTGTTTAGTTTCAATTTTTCTTTTCTCTTTAGATTCCATAGTTTTTTGTGGGCATAGAGTTTGGGAAGCACAGCATGGAACATGAAATGCTATAAATACATGCTATTCTTTTAAAAACCATTGGACTACTGATTAAGACTGACATCATAGGAGAAGAAACGAAACTGCATTTTTTTAACCAACCATAAAATTATTCTTCTTCCTATATTAAGAAATCAAATGAGTGATCACTAAACCTAGGATGTAGTAGTGTAATAGATATATTTATGAGTGAGGACGAAGTGAATGTTTGTCTCTAATTTCAAATTATCCATCACGTAGTCCGTAAGTATTCTAGAACAAGTAAGGACCTGTTCTATAAGTTCTAGATGCATGTCAAATATAGGGGAAAAAATGGAACTGATAATTCCTAATTTAAGGGCTATTTCAAACAAGAGATGCAACGTACTTCCAAAATGATGGGGGAAAAAAGAAAATAAATTATGCACAGAAAATTGGGGAACAGGAAAAAAACAGGTAATATGTAAAAGGATATAGCTTCTCTAATGCTCATATTAAAAAGGAGAACCTATAAATAATAAATAGAAATATGTTGATTGTTTTACTATATAGATTATAATATTCATGCCAAACTGAGCTAAAAATATCAAAGCTGTATTTAAGAATGATAAAAGTATCGAGAATATGTTCAGGGCTGAAAAGGATTTTGCATAGCAGCAAGGAACAAAATGGACTAGTATCGTGTTTAAGCAGCTTTCTCTTTCATATTTAATTGTATTTTTATAAATAAAATTCATTATTTAATAGGTGGCTATTGAACTGTCTCAAGAAGCGAAATACTTTGCAATTGAGTGTAATATTCTATCAGCATTTTCATATTGTGAATCTTCTTGATTTAATATTTCTCGAACTTCAATAATGCTAAAGTGGCCTTTTTTGGTAAACACATCACCACAGAAATGTAATACATGTATTCCTTATCATTTCCTGCATTATACGTGTGGGTTGTGGTTGTTGCTTGAGTTCCCATGACTATTGAGTGAGGAAGTCGGGTATAATTCCTGGCAGCATACTAGTTTATCTATTACATTAAAGAGCAGATCATATTTCAAAACGTTTTCCTGAGATCATTACAAAAATAAAAAACGAATGGCAGGGTTATCAGCTCTCATTACCAATTGCTCAGTAAATGTTAAAAAAAAAAAAAAAGCCCACTAAAAATAGTCACAGGAAGCAATAAATTCTGTGACAAATTGTTGGGCTGTTTACTTAGTGTGCTAAGTAATATATTTTTGATCAAAGATAAACAGTTTAAAAAGTTACATTTGTGTTGTTACTTGGTGGTGGAGGGCGGGAGGAAATTGCTATTCCCTGAAGGCTGATGTACCTTGTAAAACAATCTGTCTTCAGACCTAAATGAAAGAAAGCCAAAAACAGCTCTGAATTACATGACGAGCCCCTGGAGATACTGTTCATTACACAATTTGCTGTAGCGGTTTGCAGATGTCTCGTTTTGTGGGTCAGATCAGGCACTTGATTTTTGTTGTTTTTTAAATTATGTTATAAGCTCTTTCCTGATTTCTGTCCCTATTTCTATGTAAACAGCACCATGTCTATTTTGAACAAACTGATACGTTGCACCCCTTGCTGTTTCAAACTTGGGACTGATAAAAGAGCTTCTGCACTCTGGCTCTGAAGCAAGTAAGGTACTTACTAGAAAATGACCCTTTTATATAGTGCATCCAACTATAACATCTGAAGGTTGGACTTGTAACCACTTTATAGAGAAAGTACCCAGGAGTACACGGTGAGCTGATCAGCAAAATGCCAACTCTAAGCTGCAATGAGGCAGTGATTTCAAATGACCCATTTTGGCACATTTTATTTTAAGGAAGTAATCCTATAGCACATACATAGTCTTCGCTGAAGTTAATAAAACTTCCGTTACAAGCTAAGGAGTCCTGCTCACAAAATACTTCATAGACGTGTTCATGAGTTGAGTTTTTGGTTTTAACTGAGGTCATGCTCAGGCAATGAAGAGTCTTAACAAGAGAAACTTCCTTTTTTTTCTTTTTTTTCTTAGTTTAGGGAAAAAAGATGTCATTATGCCTTGGGAAGTATTATCTGTTCGTAATCATCTGCAATGCTCATTAGTCTTATTATATCTGAAGCACTTGTATTTGTTGAAGTAGAAGCAGCTGAGATAAAAGAAATTTGAAAGTGAAATCATTACACATTTGAGTCAATGCCTTTTTCAAACTGGAAGACTGCTCTATTCCTCTTAATGAGCTGATGCCCCAAACACTGAAAATGGATTCATATTTCTTAACCTTTTTCGAACCTCTGACTTAAAACCATGGTGTGCTTTCATAAGAAAAGGAAATTTGTCAATACTGATTTTTAAACTGTCTTCTTCATTTAGGGGAATAATAGTCAATCTTTGCCAACTACCTGCTAGTAATATTTAACCAGGTCTTAAAATGTAATATATTTATTGGTTAGGATTCTCAAGGGAAACCTATTTTTAGTAAGTATTTTAATGTTTTATAGGATTAACTACATGTAATCTAACCCATAAAACACCTATTAAGTATAGGTGCTTAAAATTTAAGAAAATATATACATGTTCAAATTAAAAGTTACTGTAATAAAAGCATATAGAACTAAATTCACTACGTACCAATGGATACAAGTAAAACTGGAAAGAGCTGGATAAGATTGGTGGGTTGTATCAATATGAGTATTTTGATTTGATGTCATGCTAAAGTTTACCAATGGCAGGAAGTAGGGAAAATATACACAGGATCTCCGAATTATTTATTTCAACTACATATGAATCTACTATTATCTTAATAAAAATTTCAACAAAACTATATTATTTTTCCTGTCTGTAGCTTCTACTTTTACATAAGGGCGAGGCATTTTAATTTTTTTTTACAATAAATTCTCTAGATATTTTAATAGATATATAATAAAAGGATTTATCCTAAATTTAGTAAAATAGAAGTAAGATATACTTAGATTATGAAACTTTCTGAGGTAATAAAGTATAATATTAATTTAAAAGGAGAGAGAAAGAAGACAGTTTCAATATTTGAAAAGAGAAATTTCTCATTCCCAGATACATTTTTACTGCATCTAGTGAAATCATTGTTATAAACCATTGAAAGCTACATATTGGTGTTCACTTGATTTTAAGATAATATCATCCAGTTTATTTTGTAAATCAAAAGAAACATGGGACAGGGAATGCTTGTGCTTTAGATGTAGAGTTGGAGCAAGGCATGATTCTTCATTAAGAAGCACTAAAGTGATGTATAGCCCTGTAGGAAAAGCACTAGATCAGAAGACATGAAAACATTTATGTTTTAATAGTTTCCTTTTGGTGACCTTAACTTCACTAATTTGCCTTTGATAAATTGTGGCAGAGACTGTCAACTTAAATGGTCAACATACTCATTATTTAAACAACATTGTTGCAGTAATAATCTTGGATGTGTTTAAAACATAACTCCTTTTATGGAAGTTACAGTCTAATAAGCGCTACTCAGTCCCCAGAGCCTAGAATATTTCATGGCTAGTTTCAGGAGCGAGTGCTGGGGATGGCATTAAAGTTCCAGTAACATGATGTTATACAACAGGCAAACTTCGGGAATTTCAGAGTCACACAATCTACTTTGATTCAAAGATAAAATTATGATTAACATTAATTTATTTAATATGCTCAAGTAAGCTATGGATCTAAGCAACAGATTCAGAGCCAATATTTCCAGGTGCTGTGTATTTCATTACTCTGCCACCAGCAAAATGAAGATACGACGATCCAGCTCCTCAATGTAAAGACTAATTTCCTCTTAACGCTAAAGTGGTTGTTGTGTTTATACTAAACCTACAGGTTGATGTTTTATTACAGTGTCAGAGGAGTGAACCGAAGAATTGCCTTTGTGGGTGGGCATTAACATTGAGTCATTGCAGTTGGAAATAACAATCAACTTTGTTTTTATGATTTCACATTGATGTTTACCTATATTTAAACTCCTTTGGAGATTTCAAAGGATCAGACCACCAAGCCTGGGTGCACTTTTGTGGAAAATTACTGAGAGAACGAAACAACAAACATTGTAAATCAAGGAAATTTTATTAATTCTTTGTAATTTGCATCTGCACTATGCCAAAACTGAAGAAAGGTCGAGGAGGGGGAATCAAATATCCAAATCTTATTCCATACCCAATATCCAGATGTTTTGGAGGTTTGATGTTGTGAGGCTTATAATTATAGAGATTGTCGATGTTTTCCAAAGTCTTGTAAAATGTGCGTATTATTTATTTTTCGGTTTTGATTTGTTTCTATTGCATTTTAGAATTTCCAAAAAATTTTATAAAATCACGATTTTTGAAGTCAGGTAAGATGGCAAAATAGAGGACTGTAATATTTTTATCTTTTTAAATAAGGGTATATTTAGCATTCGACTGATCTAGTTATCTAGATGATTACTTTTACTTCTTAAATATATGTATAAGATCTCAACTTATTTCTGACATGATGATGATAATGTGGACTAAATACTATTAAAGTAACTAGATTTCATTTAAACAAGATCTAAGATGCACTAAAAGTTAAATAAATTCTGAAGAGTGAATTTTATCACCATCTGGGCAAATCTCAATGAAAGAAATAAAATTAATGAATTTTATTGAAACGAAGGCAGGGAAAAAATTGTATAAAATATGTACATATATATTTATGAATTATGTGTGTCTCTTTTAATACTCATTCAAACATCAACAGCCCATCAAGAGAAGGTCTAAACATGGACAATAATCAGATTCCATCATGGTTCACATCTTTCCTCCTCCAGTTTCATAAAAACCTCGCAATTGCACATTTATTTTTATATTTTGTTGTTCAAAGGTTATATTTGGCAAGGTAGGATGATAGAATATGTTTTACTTGGTAGTTTGTTAGCTTAACATCATTTTAAATGTTTAGCTACATGAAGTGTGGGCCTCCATTCGTCGTCTTGCTCCAGGCAGCCCTACTGCGAGGTGAGAGGATACAGATCTGTTCTTGTATAAAGACCAGCCCTCACTTCCTTCAAGAACTATGAGGCTATTTAGGCTGAGTTGATCCTTGCCTTTTCTTCCCCCCAATTATATGGCTTTCCTTTATAGTGCCCCCCAAAGATCAATGATCTGTTTACACCTCACTCCTCCTGACTCAACTGTATGAAGATAAAAAGCACTTAGTCATTTACTTTTACAATTCTAATGCCCGATAACAGTAATGCACTCAGTAGTTGCCAAAGAAAATACATGTTCAATTTTTATATTGAATTTATCACTGAAAAGCATCTATCAGAGTGTGGGTCATACTTTAGGTATTTGATTAGTACATAGTAGGATGAATTAAATGGACTTGATTTTCTGACTTGCGAATTCCAGCATCCTCAGGAAATTTAAATTTTTTTCATTTACCAATACTCATACTGCCCATGCAGAGGGTAATCAATTAACGTATTAATTTTTCTTTCTTGATGAGGCATTGGCATTGATTTTTCAGTAGTGATATGTGTAAAGACACTTAACAAAACCTGTTGTTTTGTTTTAAATGTGTCCCCCAAGAAGATGTTGCAATCCTACCCCTCTAGTACCTATGAATGTGACCTTCTTTGGAAATAGGGTCTTGGTAGATGATAAAGTTAGAATGAAGTCATTGCAGTAGACCCTAACCCAATATGACTGTCATTATAAAAGGGTGAAATTTGGGGTCTGGCCCGGTGGCATAGTGGTTGGATTTGCAGGCCTCCAGTTGGGGAGCCTGGGGTTCACTGGTTTGGATCCTGGGCGAGGACCCATACACTGCTCATTAAGCCATGCTGTGGCGGCATCCCATATACAAAATAGAGGAAGATGGGCAACACATGTTAGCTCAGGGCCAATCTCCCTTACCAAAAAACAAAAAAAGGGGGGAAGATTTGCACACAGACACATACACAGAGAGAACGCCGTGTGAATATGAAGGCAGATGTGAGACAGAGACGTCTATAAACTAAGGAATGACAAAGATTGCCAGAAAACTACCAGAAGCTAGGAGACAGACATGGAAAAGATTCTCCTTCATGGTTCTCACAAGGAACCAACCTTGCTGACCCTTAGATCTCAGACTTCCAGCCTCTAGAACTGTGAGACAATAAATGGATTGATTAAGCCCCCAGTTTGTGCCCCTTACTATGGCAGTGCTAGGAAACTAACGCACCTACAAACTATTGCTGAAGAGGAATATTCTCAGAACTGCTTATTATTTGAGGAAAATAGAAATGATTACAGTGACTAAAGTGCGAATAGTTTATTTTGAAGACATTCCTAGAATTAACCATTGGGTACTTACAAAGAGAGGTCCAATTTGGGCCGAAGGCCTATGCAAACACAGACATCCTAGTGGGTACGAGGCCAGGTGGGATTTTAGGACTGGCTTCCGCACAGACTGGGAAAGCACCATACAAAGGCAGGAAAAAGGGGAGAGAAGATCCTAAACTCTCTAATTGAGTTCTTTTATTCTCCCCTCGCTGCCCATCATTTGCTTTTTCCTATCGTGATACCTGCCAGAGAGATCATATGGGCAAAGCATTTCTGCTTCTAAATTAGCCCAGAAGTTTAAAAAAAAAAAAAAAAAGATTCCTGGTTTGCTTTCCTGTGAAGATTTAAGATAAAATGTAAAGAGCAGGCGCACCGATGATAGAAAGGTTAGACTCAGATTTTCTATTTTTTAAAAAGAAATTTTAAAACACATATTGTGTGTGAAGAGATATAGCAGGGTACTAATAGTGTAGGCCTTTTAGAAATCAATAATTGGTGTAAGTAATAAGAGCTGTGCTGACAACCAGCTGTGAAACCGCCGTCATTCCTGCAGCGCAGAAGGGGCAGGAACCAGCCGATGATTACGAACTCCAAGTATTGCTGGCAGTCAAAGTTTCATTAAAAAAAATTAGTAAAATACCCTTTTTACCTTAACATATGTGTCCCAGTATTGAAAGAGGATCTATATAAAGAGTTCAGAATAGAACTGCTGCAAACGTTCCAATCAAGAGTATTTCCCAGTTGGGCGACCGGCCTACATTGTGGAACTTCGTCTTTACTCAAAAGCTCTTCTTCTCCCAATTAAAGAAAAAAGGTTGAGATGCCCACAGGCCTTTGCAGCCTGTTTGGTGTGACTTTTAACCCCTCATTCCACCTTCTGTATATGCCTCTGCTGTATAATACCACCTGATACAGGGGCAAAATCCAGTCTCCACAAATCAGGCTGTTAGCATGTCTTTCACAATTTTTAGAAGTCAGTGTTGAAATTCGCTGTTGCTCCTTGCTTGTCTCCTACACATGCTGCCTGGGAATTTAGTCATTTTTATTCAAATCAAAAGGAGACATTTTTGGTATTAAATAAGTTACTCAAAAATGTGCAGCAACAGATTCCATTTCTTACCAGCGAATGCCTGCAAGCCCCATATTTTCCATGTGTTTTCTTAATGAGGAAATATATCTTACCACTGAATAAGGTAGCTGAGATTTTCAGCTTTGACTTTTAGCTACAGCTCACTTGCACACGACCTTACGAAATCCCTTAAATCTCCAAGAGCCCATTTCTCATTTTCCTCTGTGCTCCCATGGAGCTGATCCAATGGTTTTTAAGGGAGCTCTGAGCTTGGACAAGCTCTGAAGGGCATGGGGCAAGGCAAGAAATGGGCCCTGTGCTCCCTGCTTATCGTCCTGGAAAATAGGTATGATAATATCAGCCTCACAGGGGTCCCATTGCAATTAATGTTTGGAAAATGTTGTGAAATCCCAGAGTTAAAAAAGGCAATGTCAATCCCAATTATTTAAGCATCTTATTCCTAAAACACTATTCAGATTATTTTAAGCCACTTTTTCTAAATACACGTGATACAAAGGCAATTATACTACCTGGAAGCATAAATTGTGGGGTGGTTTTATGGTCTTTTTTCAAATTGCCCCAGTGGAATCTCTCTCTGACCTGCGGCATCTAGCTAAATGCGGAATCTGAGTTTTGCAGAGTTGTGCCATCACTTTAACACCAAGGAGACGAGTCTATGGAAGGACACTCTGCTGTTGATTTTGATTGTAGTTTCTGCAGTTTCCAGAAGGTGATGATGCTTTGCTTCCTGTTTCAGATTTGAGGAGAGAAGCCAAACAAACGGTGGAAAATGAAGGATGTACTAAAAAGAGCCTCATTTTACATTTTGTGGAGGAAAAAGAAAAGTTTTACAGCAAAAGGCTGTCCAGAGATCCTATAAAACATTCATGCTTTGAGCTTTGCTACCTTTACACTCTACATATCCAACAAATTTTTGCTTTATGAATATTTCTGAATCCAACATCCCGGAGTTACAGATAGAATTCAGAGTGTTTCTAAACAATGTGTAAAAACTGGCATTAGAAATCTTTGAGTATATAAACAAGGTAGCAATTTTAAAATAGGGAAACCGAATTGAGAACAAATATGCTTTCTAAAGATAATCTACTCCTTGCATTATATAAGTTTTTTTTAACTCCAAAGATTTGCTGTTTACTTGGTACAAAATATAATTGAAGAGTTCACTCATACATGCAATGTATTCTGTGAAAGTAGGAATGGGTACTCAATGCCGGCTATACAGTAAAAGTAATCTTTGGAAATATGTCTATTAATACTCTACTACTTAGAAATGTTCAAACTAGACTATCTTTCATGCATCCTTGTAATTTATGTTCTTTTTTTTGCTTTATTTGCAGTTTATTTAATATTTGAAAATACTTTTTGTATCAATTAGCAAATTAGCAGTTTATCTGGGTGGAAAAGCCCCATCTGAGTTACTGAGTTACAAAGTGAATTGTTCTGCAGCTGCAAAATCAAGTGCCTCAGCTGAGTTAATGCTTTTCATTTCTTTTGCATGTGTCAGCATTAATGGAGGCAAGCTTCTATGAAGCCTTGCGTGTGAAGATGGTGCTGAGCAGACTAGATTCAATTCTGTTAAATGCTTTTTGCTTTTTCTCTCTCTCTCTCTCTTTTTTTTGGAATAAGGCACAAAAGGAGACTTCAAATCAGGCTGAACTTCAAGCAAAAGTTAATGCTATTCTCTTTTGGGTTCAACCACCCACTTTGCTTAAGGTCACTAGTTGAGGCTAATGCAGCTCAGAGGGGCTGCAGTAAACTTGGCATCTCCTTGATTAGGCTCCCTGCTGATCTAATACACATACTAGCTCACTTGCCAAGTCAAATAACACATTTAGTGAATTGGAAATAAGATTTAAGTGGGCCAGCACAATGCGGCTTGCCCTCTCATCTTTTTACCGAATCCTTCTCTTTGTATGCAAGGCTGTGAAAACTGCTCTTGTTAGAGGACTTAATCTTCATTTTTTTCCTGTAGATTATTTGGAAACAGGTCAATTGAATGTTGGAGCTGCTAACTCCTCCCACTAAAGAAAGAACCCGCTTGTGGCATACTGATTGCATCATTTAAATGAAAGGCTCCTATTATTAAAGAGAAAATACTATAGTCTAAGGGCCTGTTAGAATTAGTAAAAAGAAATCCTGATATTAAATGCTCTCCTTTTAACAATGTGTTTATTTCTTTGTCTTATAGACTCTTTTCTAAAGCGTGCTTTGTATTAACTGCTGGTGAGTAATAGATGGGGATGGTCAGTATATATTCATCTCCCCTGGCTGTACTGCTGCAGTTAATTCTTAAATACAGTAGGTTATAATAGGATGACATTTCTATAGTGCCTTTCATAAGAGCAATCTAAAGCATGTCACATAATGTTTGACTTTGAACTATTCAGTTTCTTAGTGACACAAATCTCAGGGTAAATTTATGCCTTTGTAGTTTGTTTCTTTAAAAAAAAATGAATCATTGTATTTGTTATAGTTGGGAATTTATCGTAGATTCACCATAGATTATCAAGCTATCCGTGCCATAATAATCTGTAACTGTCCTGATCTCTGTGGTAGATGCGCAGGGTTATGATGTGTGTGGACTTTTTATGATCTACTTATCTCTTCTGGTCATATAGATTTATGTGTATCTCTTTTTCTGACTCAATCTGAAATCGGAGCTTGCATTCTGAAGAAATAAACTATATCAACGTAAAATCCAAGCACTGTTCTCTGACATCTGAAATTTAGAGAAAAATGATCATAATACTCTCCAAAATAGACATTCAATCTGCCTTCTTTACAAAGTAAGACTTTAAATATGTGAAAGGTATGATGTACTGTGAGATTAAATTGTGTCCCCAGTATGATTTGGGGGGTTATGATAAATAGACTATTGGTTTCAAAGAACACCGACCGTTATTATCTAAAAGGTATTCATATTTGCAACAGTTGTTTCTGAGTGTAAAGAATTTATTAACCCAAAGCAACCAGCTTTTCTATGAGATGTGAAGTAGATTATATAGTTTATACTGTTTAATCATGATAATTCACCCCTTAAAATAAATACTAGACCTCTCTACTGCATAGCTTCACAGTTTGTAAAACAATATCAGTAATAACAAAGAACTCATCCATTCAGCATTCTAATCTGGATTTTCATTTTTCCATTTGTTTCACGACACTTTGTCCGTTCTAGAGAACTATACGAATAGGAGGTCATTGCCCTACTTGTAATTTCCTCTGCTACATTATGCTCTTTCTTTGCTTGTTCTGGACACCAATAATGTTCAAACTCATCTTTAATGGAAACAGCAGGAAAATTGAGAGGATTATAAATTTTAAGACTGTGATCAAACATAAAGTAATTATGTAAAATGAAACAATCCTAAATAGCCTGAGTTTTGTGTTTTGTATTGGTAAGAATTATGTTGTTTTCAATACCTTAGCTACAGATAGATGGCATCTAACCTCAGGGTAAGATATGACTGCAGTAAAGGCATTTTTCCCTCACTTCAGTTTGTCAGTAGAGAAAATAAAAGTGGCATGTTGATGTTCCACTGGTTAGAAAATACATTTCTCCAAGCCCATGATTTTCCTCATGTTTTCTTGTAACTACTTACAGCAACTTTGGGACATTAAGACATCAATGACAAATGCAAATGTATGATTAATGGTTTTAAAATATCTGTCACAACTGCCCTTGTGGGATATCTAAAAAAATATATCTTCTGTTAATGTTCAGATGTTCAAAAGATAGATGAAATTTTAAACGTGTGCACTAAGAATGTTTGGGAGAGAGTTTTGTGAATAAAAAGTTTAAAGTAATCTTTTGTTTGTAAAATAAATTCTATCCAATAATGTTTTGGATAGAATTTACAATTAGTATTTTAGCCATTCCTTTCTCATTAAACAAATATACGCCAAAATAACACCTGTTTAATTCTTGGCCTCCAAGCAAAACTATTTTTATTAGCTGGATTTGACATTTTTTTCTTTCAGTTGCTTAAGTTCTTTAAGATAATTATCATAATGTAAGTAGAAATAATACATAATATCAAAGTAAGCTATTAGGATAAAATGATATTTTTACAATTTTATTTACATTTGCTGCCATTTCAGACTAACAACTAATTGTAAATTTGCCTTCCTTTTTTAATTTGTAAATTTAGTGCAATATTTATCATAAATTTAACTCCTCACGGTCTTTTTCTTTTTCTATGCCCCAAAAATTACTCTCCTGGCTATAGATTGGAAAGGAGTATTTCAGTTTTATGTGTCTGCATAATTTTTCTTTCTCCCCAGGGGCAAAGTATGAAGTCATATTTCATAAGTGACATACATGGCATTGTGCACACGGGAATGACATCAGGAGATTGTAGGTGACCTACGTCTCCCTAGAAGGAGCACGGCCCAGTAAGGATACATTTTTTCTTAAATGATTGTGAGTCACTAGTAGCAAAAGAGCCAGGACCTAGAATTACAATCTCTCACTTGCAAATTCACAGGAGCAATTGGGAATTGCCCGCCCCTACCGCACCCTTCACTGCTTAGTATGTGCAAACATAACAGGAAATTGCTCAAGATAGAGCTCCACAATCCGTACAGATAACTAGTAAAGATGGTAGCTCTGCTAATATACTTACCAATAGTATTGAAAGGTACGTTATTAAAAATAGGTACTGAACTGTAAGGTTAATATCTCTTTATTCTAGCTATGATAATGTAATTCATTTAATTTACATAAAGTAAAGAAGTGATAAATGGTGAAATTCTTACACCTGGAATAACTCTTTTAAATTACAACTGGAAATTGCAGGCAGTATGTTTACACTAAAACGACTTTCTTTCCAGCTTTAAAATTAACTGTGAAAGTTACATAAAGATTTTTCCAGATCACTTAAGTGAATCTTTATCTTCACTGTTAAATTGGGAATGTACCATGTGTTATATTTGATGAGTATAAATTCCTTTTCCACCTTCAATTCCTTTATTGTAGCTCAAAATTGCCAAATAGACATTTTGGTATAAAGAAATGTCCTATTTTCATTGTCAATATTTGTTCTTATTTGAAATATATAAATAATAAGTTTACAGATTAGAGAATCTAGTAATAAAAACAGCATGCAAAATATAGTTATAGCATTTAAAAAATAGATTATATGATTTTTTCCCAACCTTTGCAAATTGTATTGTTCCAAAGTTTAGTCTTTCATTTTGTAAACATTTGTTGAACACTTACTACGATCTAGAGACTGCACCCCATAGTTTTTCTCGCATTAAGGTATGTAGGTAAATATGTCTGGAGCAAAAGCTGCTTGACTGCAGTGACCACGCCTTATTTACTTTTTTAATTTTATCTAGACTTCGTCTATAGTAAGTGTCTAGTCTCTAGTAGATATTCAATAAATATTTGTTCATTGAATAGACTAAAAATCCCCTCCTTGGGTACACACAGTTTGCTTTATAGCTATTCGCAATTATTCATCTGGAAGAAAAAGAAACACAAAAATAGTTGAATGGAAATCTATGCATGAACAAAAAAATATATACGAATAGTTGGGTTAAAGCAAGTTTTTACAGTAACTTTCAGTGAAATTTTAAAAACTTTCACTAATAATTGTAAAAATAGGTTGAATGTATTATTACCAAAACTTGCATTTCTTACTTACACATGGAGAACTTCTGTTCAAAGAGTTTTTCTCTTTAAGAAGTAACTCATTACTTCTTAAAACCCAGAGCCATGAAATACATATCCTTTGTGAAAAATATCAAATAAAAACCATAACCCATACTGGAACAATAATCCATGCAGCAATGGTCATTCGCTAATTCATAACAGCACTTTTCAGGAGAAGTCGGGGTGTTCATTTATCAAGTTTTCTAATAAGTGAAATAACAGGAATCTTTTGTTCCTTAACACAGAGTATCGGAATAGAGAATTGAGCATGCTTCTCTTTGTATTCAGTTCCACTGCTGAAACGGACTTTGACATTTAAAAATGTTCTAACTACTCAGAAATCAGTTAGAAATGCACATATTCCATCACTCCCAATATCCAGTTTTAGTATGATCTGTTTTATGGAACATCATGCCAAAAATCTATATTGTGCTGATAGCTCTACTTTAATACAAACTACATACCATATTCATTTTTGATCAAACAGCACAACTGGCTAAAACCTGGTAATATCTAAAAGGGATATGGTGTAGACAGCAATAGAATTAGAATTCTTTCTGTGCAAAGGAACGACCTTCTTTACTCACTAATGGAAAGACTTTATGTCATAACACTTCACCCTATTATAAATGTGCTTCTTTCTTCTCTCCCCATCTATTCATACACAGATAGTACACATGCTATCAACAATATGAACTCTTCTCAATTTACAACCCTGTAAAAATGTCCCTGCATTTCTTATTATCTAGTTGATGGACTAATTAGAAACAGTCAAGGTTATATCTAGGTGTGCAGATAAAAAACGTTTCTAATTGGCCCTGAGACTGAAGATAATTCAATTACAAATCTTTTCCATTTGATTCATTCTTTTCTTCCTTAGAAAGGATTATGTTGATAGGATTCAGGTAATGGAACTTGGTGGCTTAGGAGAAGCATTAAAACACCCTTCCAGCTTTCAACTAATGTGATTAAATTTTATGAAGTTTGTTTTTCTTCTTAAAATCTTACTGAGGTCAAGTGTTCATGTGATTCCCTCAGAGCAGGGTTGAGAAGTTGGGTGAGTTGAAGAGGCACTGCTAATCTCTTAAAATGTGCTCATTAAAGTCCTAAAAAGATTTGAAATACTCATTTCCCCATATCACAATACCTAAGTTAATAATTGAAAATATGCAATTCTTTTCAATTAAGTCTTGTTACAGACCTTTGACTGAAATGCTTCTACTTAATACCTTGAGACTACATGTGTACAGTGATTAATGGACAAAGAGTGATTAAAAGAATAAAGTTAATTTTAAACCTTTGTGTTGTCTCTATCCTAAACTTTTTCCTGGATATTTACCAAGCCTATAAAAATAAAAAGCGTCATTTTCTCTTACCCCTAAGGAAAGGTAGGCAGCAGAAATTTAACGTGATATTTACTTCTGCATAGGCATTTAAAATTTGGCAAAAATATTAAGCAATATGCATTGTCCAACATTTCCATTTTTGTGTGCAAAGAGCTTGAATTGCACGGTATCTTCTTTCCCCTTGAAAGATGAAAAAACAATGTATTAGGTTATAACGGGAACATTTTAAGATTTAGTATCCAGAAATTAAATGTATCATGAAACGATAGGTGGAGTTTAATGTACACCCTATCAGTGTGGGTCAGTGACCTGGAACATCTTCAGGATTAGTATGAATAGAAAGTATTCCCTTCTATTTTCTCTCCATGTAGGAATCTATTTTAGCATCTCTCCCAGTAGGTCAAAGGCCCTTTCCAGTGATTCTAAATAGAAAAGAATTTTAGAAATCAAATTGCATTAATAAGGAACTCAACATGGAAAGTTACATGGGATATATATTTGCATATAAACATCTATGTATAAATCTATCGATGCTCATACATATCAACAATCTGTACCTTATCACTTACAAATCTATACTTAAACACATTATTTTCCAAAAATAACAGATTTTTAAAAAGAAAGAAAAAATAGACGAGAGCTGGATGTATTTGTAAAATGCTTAACTGAGACATACACTGTAAATAAATCTAAAGGCAGTATAGATATGTTTCACAAGAAGTGTTTAGGTATCGGTAATATTTGTAGGAGTGCTCTGTCTTCTGATTTATATTATACACACTTTGTATATGATCACTAGAAATTTTATTAAATGAATCATTCCTGGAGCTTGATAATTACCTTTGAGTGAAAGAAGGTACATGTCTCAGTGGAATCTATCTCTTGCCTTAGAGGAAAGATTAATTGGAAACAATTTTCGATTAGATCAAAAATGTTGTGAAACTATCTGCAAATCCCTTATCCCTACAATGAAGAACGTTCTAATGGGTTGCCACCATGCGGTAACTCATTAGCTATCTCAGTAGAGTAGCAGCCTGCAAAGTTGGTAAATAACTTTACACTTGATATACGAATAGTAAAATAAAAACTAATTATATAATTTAAAAGTTGGCATCTGTCAATCCTTTAAATTCTAAAGTTTAAATAAGTTATTTTTCTACTAACTTTAAGAAGATATATATTCGTATGTATATATATGTGTGTACATATCTATGTATGGATATATGGATATATGTAGAGATATATAGATTTATATATGTATATCTACACATACCTACGAGTAACTATATCTATGTTTAAAAAGGGACACTATACCTTGATTTATTCATAATGCTGGTTTTTCACAGCTTCCCAAGATACAGGTAGGAAAGGGAACAGCTATCATACCTTTCCAATTTTTATCTAAATTAGATTGACAAATTTAATGCTTTTACTTAAATGTTACATTACCTAACTAGCAAAGATAGCCACGGAAATCATAGAAAGAGGAAATAAAAGCTAATATTTTTAAGTCAAACAAACTACCTA
The DNA here is from genome assembly GCF_021613505.1 of Equus quagga. Lineage (NCBI taxonomy): Eukaryota > Metazoa > Chordata > Mammalia > Perissodactyla > Equidae > Equus > Equus quagga. The sequence continues at coordinate 117,322,725 of NC_060273.1, read as the reverse complement.
AATATTTAACAAAATTTGTGATTTTTAGATGCCTGTGATTGGTGAGCCCAGTTCTTGACTCACTTAACATAGATCATATATAAAATAATCAAGCTCCTCGTTTTCGCAATATCATTTTTTTTAAATCAAACTTTGACTCCACGAATCTTCCTCAGTGTTTACACAACTCAAGCTAAAGCCTATAGCTGTCAAGTGAGGCATGTTTCTCATTGATGCTTGCTTTAATGGGCACGGTAGAGCTGATGGACTGGAAGATTGCCCAACCTGCTGTAATTGACATATAACCGTCCATTTGACCACCCCTGTGCTTGCTTTAGATCCCATATTAGTCTTATGCTCTTTGCTTCACAAAGCTGTAGAACAGCTGCTCTTCAAAAGAACATATGCTAAGGACATGGTAACTAAATTCAGCCCTCACCAAAAACTTGAGGAATTCTTTGAGAAAAATATGCCAAACGTCAGTATTAATCCTTGAATCACCTCTGGAATCTTCAGTGTCACATGGATCAAAGAGTTCAGTGCATGAATGTTTATTAAAACTTAGCTATTTATTTTCCCCAGCAGAAAGGTTGTGTGTTATCAAGGTTGTTGGTTCTAAAGGAAAAAGAACACTTAAACAAAACATTTTCGCTATCATATATAACACAACAAAGAATAAACAAAGCTTAGATCATTTTCTAGGAAGTGTAGTTTGCATTCCTCTTTCATTTGACAGTCCATCTTTAAAGAGTTTTTCTTTGTTTGCTTGGTGTTTGGGCACTTTAATTGCAACATTAAATATCATTTAACTTTAGGTCAAATTATAGCTACACATAAGAAAAGTATTTAATGACATAGCTTTATAAATGAATACAAAGGCAAGCAAATTATATAATACTTTAATAGAACTTTATCCGCTTAACAAAACTAGGTCAGGAAGCATTTACCAACTTTAGACAGACACATACATGCCCACCCCTGTAGGAGATGGTTGTGGAAAGGAAGGTAATTTGCATTCCCCTTGAATTAGGCTTTTTGGCGTTAATTTTATCCTTCACGGCATGTGTTATCTTTTGCACACATAAATCATTACTTTGACATCCTGGTGAAGTGAGTTACGTTGAAAATGAAAGGAATCACGTGCTTTCTATTGTAAACTGTTAGAAATACTTCCTCACTTTCTGGATGTAACTTTTGTTTGCAGAACCTGTCACTATTGACCCCATTTACTTCCCCATCTCATTGACTGCTGAGTACTTTTTCATAAACAATTTATTCTATCTCCAAATAATACGCCAGGGCGCCATTGGACAGCTGTTACTTTTTGAGGCTAATCTCTAGGGGTAACTTTCTGATGGTGATTGGTGCCTCATTTTGCTTTAATAAGTACAGGAATCCTATCAATGCCATTTTTCCTTGCTCTGGGGGACATAAGTTTAGAAACCTGATGGCATGTGTACTCTCCACATAAATACTGAGGAGTTACATGAATATGACTGTAATACAATCAACCCGAACACAGTCCTCCTTTGGAAATTCCCTCCCAGTGTTTCTTGGGAAATTTTCATGATTTTCCAAATTTGAATCTTGAAGAATTATCAGTTGAGAAATTGGAGAAAATTAGAAAGCATATTATAATCTTTTTGGGAGAATTAAAGCTTAAAAAATCAATACAGAGATGCTACTGGTTTGAAGGAACCCATTGACATCAAGTCAAAAGCGAAACACTCTGACACTCAGGGTCAAATGTTAAGGTGGATATTTCCTGGAAACAGGACGAGAGAACCCAGCCCAGGGGCAGTCACAATCTAATCAGCCAGTTTTGCTTGTGGTGATTGTCATGTTTTAAGTGTTTGTTCCTGGCTCTGTGGGCTGTTTACAATGAGTCCTTCTTTAAAATCAACATTAATAAGTTTACACATATTGTATACTTTATACCAATACTATGAGTGGTGCTCCAAGAAACAATGATTTAGAAGTAAAATAAGTTATTAAATTGGCAATTGGCATGTGTACTGCTGTTAAACTTGATAAGAGATACAAATATTTTATTTCTTTAATACTACCGAGTGCTGCTCACTGATGTTTTCCAATGTTTCAGTATTTTCTATATGCTACGATTCTTTGAAATAGTCTAGAAGAAATACAAAGTGAAAACACAAAGGTTATGAAATCTCCATTGTGAAATTCAAAACTGATCTAAAATCCGAATTAATGAAACCAATATTTATTTCAACAGTAAAACCAAAATTAAAAATAAGGAAAGCAGAAAGAAAAATATGAAGCAACTTGAGTGCCCAAGTTGAAAATGCTTTTGAAAGCACTTGTAACTACTCAACCAATGTCAATAGAAAGGAAGAGAAATTTCCTACATCTGGAATATTTATCATAAAACAAATTAATACTTTTAAATAGAGAAATTAGTGATTCATGTGTTTTAAAATTATTTTTAAGAATAACTTGAAAGTATTATTCAAATTATTTTCAATATTTTAAATGATTTTTATTTGGCATACATCTTACATTATACCCCCTCCATATATCATTATCTATTATCAAATATCTATAGCAGATAGATATAATTTTTACATTTCATTAAAATATCTAATCTTGTCATAGTATATTGGTGCATAATATATGCATTTATTATTCATTGTCTCTGTTTTATAACATTCTTCTGAAACTTTTAGTATAGCCCTAGCACATGAAAATGTTTTACTGCTTATTACTTTATTCAGTCATTTATACTTAGAAACATGTAAACAAAGTATTATGAAAAACAAAGAATAATTTATGATTTCAGCAATCCCAAGAATTCGTAAGAATTCCAATTTCCTGTTCCCCAATCCTGAGGATTAATATCTGTTGGAAATTGGAAACACTAGGCCTGGATGAGTTCCAGAATTTTGTTTGTGACCTTGTCATGTTCTTTAAGGTAAAACATGACTCAAAATTGTTGCTAGGCAAACAAGGCCAGAGGCTGTGAGCAATGACCAAGCTTGACCCATTCTCCTTTCTAGTTGTAATGCTCTGAGTGGACAAGTTAATTTAGAGTTTAATTCTGCTTTAAGACCCTTTCCATCAGTTATCTTTGCAAAGGACTCCTGTATTTCCTTATTTTAGTTTTGTATTTCTTTATCACTGGTGTACTCTTTGCTGTAAGTTGACAAAATATTTCAACCTAATGATGGCAATGACTGTCTATATCCATGATGTTTGGTTTTTAAGTTACAGGTAATCTAATGTTGTAATCCAAAATTGGGTTACATTTATGCAAATGTACGCTAAGTTCATATAATTATTCATAGAGTTTTGAAGTCCACTTCAAATAGAAAATAAGTGATATTAGAGGTTTAAAATTCCTCGCTAAAGTTTTCTGTCTCCAACGTTTCAAGGAACTGATTGCAAACTTACATATTCCAACAAATAAAAGTGATAAACTATCATCATGGAAATTTTAAAGCTCCCAAAAAGTGTATTTCAGTCAAACAGCGAAATGCAGTAACCGGTTATTTAACTTTGTTAATAGACCATTTTATAATATATTTATAGTTGCTAGCTTAATATGTAGTTTCTAACTGTTTATAAATATGTCCAGTTTATACTACTTCGTAGCATCAATCTGTGATAGAACTCTTTTTGCTTGCATCACAACATTTTAAATAATGTCTCTGGGGGCAATTTTAATGATGATTTAATGACTTTAATGGAAAGTTAGGACTACTTAATGATTTTGAGAAAATCCGGTATGATAATTTTCCTGCCTTATATTTCTTATTATAAGTTCTCTTATAGCAGAACATGTCTTTGAATAAAAGACATAGCTTGAATAAAATAATGTATATTAAAGTTCTTCAAGATCCGTAAAGTTCACATTACAATAAACATAGGTGTCACTATTATTACTTTGTAAAGTCTGAATGTGTTCTTCTGGTGTCAAGATTAAGATTCATTGGCATTTCAACTCAAAATATTTAAGATCTCACTCTATTCCTGGCTCAAAACACACCTGCATCAGCTCCTTCTCAAAACACACAAACAAACAAAAAAACTAGCTCTGTTGTTTTAGTTTGTTAGTTTTACAATTTTTATTCTTGATCATTTCCTGGACATGAAATGGCCTGTTCCAAAAAGAACAGGCACTGTCTTTGGAAACATACATTCTAAAACGCATAAGATTGAGCAAGTTCGGAAAGTCTGGAAACCAGTGCCATTCTGGATTCTGCCCTGCCTTACCTCTGTAATGTTAAAGAGCATTGGGGTTACCTTATACAAGGGGAAAAAGGAAGGATCTGTCAGATAGCATCGGACAAGCAATGTGAACATAAATGCCTTTAAAGTAATTTTACTTTAAGAGGATACCTGTACTGTTTTTTTGAAGTTTATTCTAAATCCTTATTTGTATTTAAATCTAAGTAATGATTCAAAGTATACCTCTAAATAGAAAAAGCATCAGTGAGTAGTTCCACTGTAAATGTGGAACACACGTTATATCTTACTAAACTGTGGATTTTCATGCCCTGGTTGGGATATTCCAGATATCACAGGCTGAAATTCCACAACAACTCTTACCATTGCATGTTTAATACTGCTCACATTGATGCAGGACTAGTCTTAGACAAAACCATGAAATATTAAGTCAGCTATGGCTCTTCCTGAGCACTCAAAATGTCCATCCCATATGATCTTTTCCTCAGATCTACCATCCACATTTCAGAGTTTTTGTTCATCCCCTTCCCCATTCACTCCAGATTTGTACATACATTTTGAATGGCCTTATAGGTGCTTTTAGGTTCTAATAGGGGTAAACTAGCAGATGGAAGAGAACTATTCACACAAAAACGCTTCTCTAAACCAGGAGATGACAAACTATGGCCTACAGGCCAAATTCAACCTACAACTGTTCTTATAAAGTTTTATTGAAATAGCCATATCTACTCATTTACACATTGTCTATGATTACGTTAGAGACCATATGACACACAAAGTCTAAAATATTTACTTTCTGCCTCTTTACAGAAAAGTTTGTAGAGCTTTGTCTAAACCAGTGTTCTTAAATGTTATCAAAAAGGAGGGGTAATAAAAGCAATTGATGGGCCCCACCCACATAGTTTCTGATTCAGTAGGTTTGGGGCTAGGTTCAAGAAGTTGTATTTCTAATATGTTCCCAGACGACACTGATGCTGGTGGTTAGGGGAATATACTTGGAGCACCACTCTTCGAAACTGTGGAGGTGCTCTTTTCTTTTTAAGAAGCTGTTTGGATGTGCTATAGGCTATACAAGCCAATAGGAGAGTCAATTTTAAAGAGCAGATGGATGTTGGTGTTCTTCAAATAGCATTTGCCTTGCATTTAAGCCTGGAAAAATAGCATTGCGACGAGAAACAACTAAAAGTAATTTACTTTTCTTAGAAACTTGAAATGTCATCTTGAAGAATTAACATGTTCTCCATGGAATGACTCTCTAGCTTTTTTAAGCTCACACTCAATCCACAATAAACACAATACCTTACCAAGTACACAATCTGAATATTTATAATGAGATTATACACATTGTACCATTAAACCCTTTGAGGTACATTTGTATCATTGTATGTGTGGAACAGAAAAAAAAATACAACCTGCCATACTGAAGATAAGTGACTTCTTTAGAACTTTAATTGGAGACTATGATTTATATCTTTTGAGTTTTAGTCCAGTACTCTTTTGCATGAGATTGTCCTGCTTATCAAAACAAACCACCCTAATTTCTTAAAACAGACAACATAAAGTTATGCCGCCATCACTAAAATGATCTCATGTGGGTTAAGATGGAGCTGGGCATTTGATCTTTCACTGCTAAAGATGCTAACATACGAGCCTATAATAAACTGCTGCTCATGCAGAAAAAGAAAGGAAGTCAAAATGTGAATTTGTGGTGGCTGCGGTCAGTGAAAACGTGGTTTCCTACACTATGATGTACAATTGGGACCAATAGTTTATTATTATGATGGAAGCATCCTTTTGCTGGGTATTAACCAAGTGTCATTAGGCAAAAGCAATTGTGGAAGTAGTGGTAAGATGCTCACCTTGGTTAATGATTTGGAAAAAAATCTCTGGAGATTTAAAAATAGGTGCAGTATATCCGTTTCTTTTATTGACTTTGATGCACTATTGGAGACCGAAACCACTTCAGATGAATAAAAACCAGTGTATTAAAGTGGGGTGGGGAAAAAAGCTTTCAGTGAGATTAATATTTAAAGTACTCACAGCTGGTAAATAGATTATAACAATAGTAGTACACCAGTCTCAACATCTTTCTTTATTTCACTTTTTAGGTTACAAATGTTGGCCTGCATGAGACTGTCTTAAGGTAATAGTCCTGGAATAAAATTATATGATGGATTTTCCCATTAATATCTTTCAATTCTCCCCGATTTGTTAAGGGATCATTATAATAGTGGGACTTTCTGCCTTGTGATATCTGACGAAGAAAAATACGTAAAGATAAATTACATAATTTTTCTGAGGTTTACTTTGTAGTGAACTGGAGAATTACAATAAACTACTCGGAGGAATAAACTACATACGTATTAAACTTGCGTTTCACATATGTATTGTTTTTAGGGAAATAGAAACTAAGAAAATTTTTGTTAGATTGATTCATTTCTCTTAGCTGTTTTTATTTGCTTTGAGTGCAAGATAAAATATACGTTTTTAGAATAATCACTTAGCCTTGAAATATGAATAAAGCATTGCAAAACATCTTAAGAAGTCAGAGAACCTGTGTTTTCTTGGTTTTGCCACTGACCAAATATATGACCTTAGAAAAATTACTTCATTTTTTGAGACCAAATTACCTCCACTTTATTTTTATTTATTTATTTATTTATTTTGAGGAAGGTTAGCCCTGAGCTAACACCTGCTTCCAATCCTCCTCTTTTTGCTGAGGAAGATTGGCCCTGAGCTAACATCTGTGCCCATCTTCCTCTACTTTATATGTGGGACGCCTGCCACAGCATGGCTTGACACGTGGTGCCACATCTGCACCCGGGATCCGAACCAACAAACCCCAGGCAGCCAAAGCGGAAAGTGTAAACTTAACCGCTGTGCCACTGTGCCGGCCCCTACCTCCACTTTAAATGGGAGTATTATTAGACACCTAGTTTCCTTCCAAAACAAAACCCTGTGATTATATGTGATATGCTTCTATAAGCAAGTTAAATCTTTATATACTATTGTTATATTTGTAGCAATTTTCTAAATAGTTGTTTAGTGGTCTACTGTAAGCATCGTGAGGTAACAGTTAACTTTCCACAGAATATGATCACAATTTTGCCACCAACTCCCTAAAATTAATTTTATATCATTAGCTGGCAATTTTCAGGCAGAATTAGAACTGTGGACCTAATAGTCCATATAAATATATATATATACACACACACACACGCACACATACATATATGCATATACACACACATAAATATACACTCAAATATGTATAAAGGTACATCGCAGAGATATATAAATCCTCTAGGATGATGGAGAATATCAGCAGTTACTTCCTGACTCACATCATTCTAAAATTTACCGTGGAGCATTTAGAAAACTGACGGCATTTCACTCCTCACTTAGGTTCCTTTAGTAGCTAAGGGATGGCCTTAATCCTAGAGGCAATCATTTTATAAGCTTGAACTATAATACATAATCATAACTATTAACGAATTAACTCTATCATTACTTTCTTCTTCTAAAACCTAGAAACAAATTGTTTTGCATTATCTTTTAAAGAATAATAAATGATTAACAATTCTGAATGTATGACTTTTAAAAGTTACGTCATAAAGTATAGAAAATGGTTTCATATTTTTCTTCCTTATTTCTATATTATTCATATATTCTCCAAACATTGATTAGAAAACAGTTTTGTTCAGTTTTTTTTTTTAGGTTTCAAATATAACTCACAGTTGGGCTGCCTGCATTCCCTGAAATAGTCTATCTAGCTTTGTAGAATCTTTTAATATATAAATGCTAAAAGTCTCTAGATCACGTATGGGGTAAGATAGTAAACGAAATATTCACATGGTTACGGAGATTTATATTTAATCTCAGGCCTATGTAATAATTTCGAAAAGCTTTTTTACATTTCTCAAACTTAGGGTATTTTTCCCTGCTATGACCTCCTCTCCACAAAGCTGCAGCTAAAGAAAATAGCTTACAAAATGAAAGCTGTATTTGCTCTGACCACCCCCCCCACCACACACACTTCAAAACCAGGCAAGGCAAATAGCCCTAAAAAGAGTGCTTTGGTAAAAATACCATGCTCAAAGTCTCTATTTAATTTAGCAAAAAGATAAAGATGGCTTGACACCGAAACCAACATATAAAGTCTGGTAAAGCACATTCTTCAAAGAAGCACAGAGAAGGGAGAGGAAGTAAATCCACTGGGGAACGCGGTTCAAAAACATTGCCAACTGCATCTGGTGATCAGATGCCAAACCCTTCCTATACTGTGACAAATCACTTGTGGCTGATCATGGTTAGTTGTTTAGAAATGTTCCCTTAATTCCTGAGCTGTCCTTGGGAGTTTACTCTTGAACAGATCGTTTGTTCTATTGACCTGATCTTATGCTTTTCACGCTATATTTAATCCAAAGATATGCCTTTTACCCTAATTTACCTAGTTATGATACAGCTTTTTATCAGCTAGCATAAAAGATATTTTCCTGGTCTTTCACCTGAATGTGGGTCTACTGTCCAAAGGGAAAAGTATTTTGTGTTTCTTTTGTAACGTGCACCTCATTTGGCAAACATCGAGATAATTTATTGTTTATTTCTCCAATTGGGAACTTTAAAAATCAGGATTCTGTTTTGACTCCTGGCTCCTTTGTTTCCTGGAGTTCTTAAGCACCTCTAGAAGGAAATTGGGTCGCTTGTTAGATTGAGTTGAGGAGCCTTAGGGATCCATTTTTCAAAGGAGTCTATTGGGGCTGCCTCCTCTACTCCTCCAGGCAGCCCAGTAATTCTGACATTCTAGTTCAAGATAGTATCTTAAAACTATTATCCCTCTCTTATAGCACTGTATATCTCTCATTTGGAACTATTATTTTACCATTAGATTAAGTTTACGTGTCTGGGAACATTATTTGGTGTTCCGTATTTCCTGTTTTGGAGTCAAGGTTACTACTCATTAATTTTAATTTTAAAAAAGAAAAGGAAACAAATACCAAAATGAAAAATCCACATGCTGGCACAGATGTAGTATGCAATACATTTTTTTCTCTCCAAATATTTGTTTGTTTCTAGAGAAGCTTCCTGGAAATTATTTGACAAATGTGTGTTTCTGTCTTTGCCACTCATTCTTGCCTCCTGTATTTTGAAATCATTCCTGTAACAAATGTTATTCTTGACTTTTGGTATTTCTATGAATTTTCTAGAGAAAAAATTATACCTATTCATTGCCTTTTAAGCGCCATAATTCAATAGAAATATTTAGGGTAGCACTAATGTGCTATAACTGATATATCCTTTGGCGGGCTCTGCCTCATCTCCTTCACCTCGATTTGCAATTTTTAGATACACGACCATAGAGGTCAAGTTACCCAACCATAAGAATTTTTGCTTTATTACCTTTTCTCAAAGAATGCATGATAATGATCTATTTTGACTTATGGAACTTTTACATTAATTAATGTATTTCAAAATAAGGTTATTTTACCTGGCAATATAAATGTGCTTTAATTACCTGAACAGAACTATAGTTCAGTTTTAATCACTGCGGATTAAAACATCACTTCACAGCCAAACAGAAACATGTTCCCAATCACTGAACTTGAATTATTGTTATGTAGCTTGAGGCTTGTATTAAAATCACTGAATAATTGCAATCAGATTATTATAATCAAGTACAGGAACAGTAATTACAGGTTACCGTCACTTTAAGCTGCCCTGGAAGTCCTATATTCTGATCATATGCATATTAAAAGTTTATGTTAGTGATAAAATTAATGAACAGGACTGTAAGCACTTGTCAGGAGGAAAGATGTCACATATCTTACCATATAGGGAGTTATGTTTTCACATCAAGGACAACTATGTGCCTACATTATCTTTGTTCTTTCATAAGTTAAATTGCAGAGAAAATAAATTAAATCCAGTTTTCACAATGTAATAATGGTTGATTTAGTATCAAACTTTAAAATTTTCCACATTTTCTTGTGGCAATTAATATTTTAGCTTTCATCATTCATTTTATTGGTTAAAAATAACACAAAGAAAACTATGTAAGTTTGGGTATAGGAAGAAATTGTGTTCCCCAAAGAAAAAAAGTCCTTAAATAAATTAAATCCTTAATCAAAGGGCAAGTGTTTTCAATTCCTTGAGATCAAAACCAGGAAAGAAAAAGAAAAATGTACAATCTTTTTTAAATGATATGATCTTGTTTTGAAGAGACATAAAATGGAAAGGTATTTGATATCTGCTGTAGCAGTGTCTTAAAGACAGATATTAATGTAGTGTTACTATTCTGATGAAAAGACCAATCCTATTTAAACTTTAATAATCTTGTTCTTTTATTCAAACAATGAATATGGTATATAGGATAGGAATTGTATTTTGATAGTTGGGGTCTAAAATTAGAACTTGAAACCGAAAGAAGCCTAGAGCCCTGGGGGTCCAATCACAGAGAAACGGCTCCTGCACACATGTGCCAACCACTGAATCATTTTATTACACTTTCGGATTCACAATGGAAATAGAGGACAAGAGTGAACACACAACCAGAGAATGTAAGCAGAAAATATATAGCGTGTGATTGGGCAGGGAAGTTAGAAGGGGAAGACGTAAAAAGGTTGAATGTCTAGGTGACTTGCAGGGAATTTCACTCCAGCTCCCTGTCCAGCAGCATGACTGAGGATAACTGTATGACACCAAAGGAGAATAAATAGGAAATGACATTTTGTGCAGACGAGAAAGGTCCGCAAACGAGGAGACGAATCTTCTGCCAGATTCACAGACTTTCTGCAGCCGCCATGACAGACAACATAAGCCAGATAAAAGGCCAACCAAACACCCAGATGCGGCTGCTGGAAAATTACATACTGGAGCTCAGCATCTGGGTCTCACAGCTGCCAAGTCTACCCCATGGGTGCCCATGGTGCTTGGCTCAGATACTGGGCCAGACAGAATGGGGGTGAGCACCATGGAACAAGCTGATCACCACAGAGAACAAGAAGGTAGAAAGCCAAGTGTATAATAAAATAGCATGAACCTGCCAATGCAGTTTCAAATGCATAAAACCATACGTTAGTGTTCCAACATAATGCTGAGAGCAGGTTTTTCCTCTTTGGTGTAGAGATGATTTAAGAGGCATTAATGGTGGGCCTGTGGCTACATTCTCTTACCAAGTGAAGGATGTCAGTCATAAAAGAAATTATGATCATAATTAGACAATGGATTGCATATTCCTTTACGTCTAGTTAAAATACCTAGGAGGATAGCTAAGCAGAATGGGGAAAGGCATTTGGTATAAGAGCCTATATCAATAGGATAAAAATGCACCAAATCAATATATAAAACAGCATGTAAAATCCAAGATGGCAACAGGATAATGAAGTGAGCATTATAGCTTCCTCTGGTTTCACCTCAGGATTCTAAAAAGTTATCAAATTATAGCAAACATACACTTCACTGTAGATTGTTTCCTTAGAAATCTTCAGCAATACAGAGATGTGATGAGAGGATATGACGAGGACCTTTTGTCAAGGCTCATGCCCCCTGGCATGCAGATTTTAGCAAATAATCCAAAAAGTAGATACAGGAATATTTTTCCAACTGGTGTATTCGTTCTCATTATATGTGGTTTGTTTTCATCCTCTGATTTAGTGCTTTGTTTTAAAGCTTCAGAAGTATCTTAGAAATATTTTGTACATATATTTATTTTCAGAATATTTTTGGCCATAAAAGTATATTCTGACTCATTAATAGATCAGTGAGTCATAGGGTATAATACACCACATTTTTTAATGTCCTATTTTTAAGGAACTAAGATATTATCAGTCAAAATATTAATAAGGGAGAAGTAACAGTATATTTGACTCTAACTAGAGAAAAATGCTATCCATTAAAGTTCTAATCAAAATGGGCATTTTTGGTTATTATTTGTTCACACGTGATTTTCTGAAGTTTCATTTCTAAAATACTATGTGCCTCTCCACTTTACTTCTATTTATTTTAATGCATTATATTTAAATGATTGCTTTTAAACATATTAATGTCCCTGATTTAAAAAAATATTTAATCATTTATACATGTAAGAATGAGTGGAACATTAGCATGTGTTGCTTAAAACATATGCTTATCTATCCCACTTTATTCAGTAATTATGTTTTTCCAAAATACCAGTATTCTGATTGTAATTTAAATAGGAATATTAACAAAATAAACTCTTCTTATGTGAAGCCATAGCTCTGTAATTGCCAGCTTAGGACAATTCAACTCTACATGGGACAGGATTATATATTCAGCTTTCATCATTGTATCCTAGCACCTTAGCACCATGTCGCTGTGCTGGACACGTAATAGGAGCTTCATAAACGTTTGACGAAGGAATGACTATGTCAGTGACTCTTTTATTAAGGATAAGCACAATTTTTATGTGTCTATATTTTTATATTAAAAATATGTTTTCCTCAGGGCTGGCCCAGTTGGCGTAGTGCTTAAGTTCGCATGTTCCACTTCAGCAGCCCAGGGTTTGCAGGTTCGGATCCCAGATGGGGACCTACGCACCACTTATCAAGTCATGCTGTGGCAGTTGTCCCGCATATAAAGTAGAGGAAGACGGGCATGGATGTAGCTCAGGGCCAGTCTTCCTCAGCAAAAAGAGGAGGATTGGCAGCAGATGTTAGCTCAGGCTAATCTGCCTCAAAAAAAATAAAATGAATAAATAAAAATAAAACACCAAAAAATATGTATTCCCCAAGAGTGGCAGACCTCAGGCATTTTGGTACTAGGACTCATCTATATTCTTAAAAATTGATACTTGCAAAGAGGTTTTGTTTAGGTAGATTATATCTATCAATGCTTACCTTATTAGAAATCAAAACTGTGAAATTCTGAAAATATTAATTTATTTTAAAAAGTAAACTCATTAAACTCATTGACAAATATATTTTTATGGAAACAATTATATTTTCCAAGACAAATAACAGTGGAAAGGATGGTATCCTTTTACAGTTTTGCTAATCTTTTAAATGTCTAGCCTATAAAAGATAAATTCTCATATCTGCTTAAGCATTCAATCTATTGCAATATGTTACTTTAAATAAAGTATATGAGAAAAATCTGTCCTCAAATAAATATATAGTTGGAGAAAAGGGGACCTTGTGAGCCCCCTTAAAGGGTCTGAGAGACCCTCACAGTTCCTCAAACCACACTTGAAGACTCAAAATTCACTCACATTGATTCGGCAGCGTTGCATTTCTGTGTTAACTGAATCAAAACTTATAGATCAGGAACTGAAAAATTATTTTGTAAGAGTTCTGATAATTAACTGTTTTCAACATAAACTTATGGCCATAATGATAAATGAGTACTCTAAAACTCTGACATGCCCCTAAATAGTTATGTAAGTAGATAATAAAATAGTTTGTGTTAATGACTGGCAGTCTTCTCGGTCTTTGGAGAACCAACCGTGAACTAATACCTTCCTTATTGGTATAGTGAGTGTGTGTGTGTGTTTGTGTGTATGCTTTAGATAACTTTGAAGCTCTATTAGTGGAAAAATTTCCTCTTAAATCTTAGCAGTGTTGCTCAGTGTTTTTATTCATTTACTTATTTTTGTTGAGGAAGATTCACCCTGAGCTAACATCTGTGCCAATCTTCCTCTATGTTGTATGTGGGTTGTCACCACAGCATGGCTGCTGATGCATGGTAGGTCCACGCCTGGGAACTGAACCCAGACTTCCAAAGCAGAGTAAGCCAAGCTTAAGCACTAGGCCATGGGGCCGGCCGCTGCTCAGTGTTTTTAATTTAAATGATCTCATAGCTTTTCTGTTCAGAAGACTGCACAAAGAAGGTTGTTAAGTAGGCTAGAGATGCTAAAACAATCTATTTGTGCATGTTGATATAAAGTTGAAAATGTACACTGTCATTACTTTTATCATAAACACTTATTTTTAGGAATTTACAACATGCCCTAATTATATATGTATTTTATCATGTATAAACATGGTACTAAATATCAATTTTATAATCAATTATGTATAATTTCATATTAATTCATTTAACAATTATTCATTAGGCATGTCTTTATACAAGACACTATCATAGGTTCTGAAGATAAAACACTAAAGAAGACAAAGTACCAGGCTTTATGAAGATTGTATTCTAGTGGGAGGAAACAGATAATAAATTATCAAGTAAGAAAGAACTAATAAAATGTCACCAAAATTAAATACCATTTTACACTCATTTGTTTGGTAAATATTAAGAAATCTTATAAAACTATTAAAGATGATATGGGCTGAAAGAATATCTTAAATATGGCTGGTAGGAGTATAAATTGGGAGACAATTTGTTGTTGCCTTGTAAAGTTGAGCATAATCTTAGATCCAGTAATTCTGTTCCTAAGTACATACTCAAGAGAAATGCTCGCATATTTGCACCAGGAGATATACAAAGAAATGTCAACAGCAATACTGTTAATTGTAGCCGAAGATTGGAACCCATCAAAGACAAGAAAAGAAAAAATATTTGGCATATTTACACTATGAAAATTATACTGTGTAGGAAACAAATAACTGCAGATGCCTGCAACAATGTGGCTAGATAGTACTTGAGCACATGAAGTGGGCCACAGAAGACTACATTCTGCATATAGCCTTTTTTTTTTTTTTTGGTGAGGAAGATTGGCCCTAAGCTAACACCTGCTGCCAATCTTCCTCTTTCTGCTTGAGGAAGAGTGGCTTGAGCTAACATCTGTACCCATCTTCCCCTATTTTGCAGGTAGATCACTGCCACAGCATGGCTTGATGAGTGGTGTAGGTCCATGCCTGGGATCAGAACCCGGAACCCGGGCTGCCAAAGCAGAGTGCACGAACTTAACCACTACACCACTGGACTGGCCCCTGCGTAAAGACTTTTTATAAAATTAAAAACAATTTTAACTTAAAAAATCATTGTTCAACCATGTGTATGTGTATTTAGGCAAAAAAATGATAGACAAAGAATTAGGATAATGGCTAGCTGCCTCTGAGGAAAGCAGGAAGATGGATAGAGAAAGAACATTATGGAACTTGTGTTTAATGTTCTAGATCTAGGGGTCAGATGTTGGGTTCAAGGGTGCTCATTATATCCCGGATAAATGAAAATGAAGACCATGCAAGGACCAAAGAAAGCAGTGTGTTAAAAACCAAGGATTATGATTAATCCAATTCTGTGCTCCTGAGATTAGTGTGTGTGTATGTGTGTGTGTATCACACATAGACACATTTTTTTGGGTAGTGGTAAGTGATAAGTGCAATAGAAAAATAAAACAATATAGAGAGAGAAACTTATGAAGTTTCTACATGTGCATACATAATATGTGGATATTTCTATCTATAAACACACATGCAATTTACATAGTGAGACAGCTCTGTCATGCATCACTATTCTCATACTACTGAATAAACAGCACTATGCTGAGTCAATGCTGCCGTATATAACAGTGGAGTATGGTGAAGTGAAAATTATGAACTGAGCAGTCAGAGAGGGATGGAGCAAAGGCGAGCTATGTTATATGTTAACTTGGGTAGCCACGACCAAAAGTTTTTCTACTGGACTGTATTTTTATGCGATACTGTACGTTTATTTTTAAGATCTTTGCAGTGAATAGTCCTGTGAAAAAGTCTCTTGCAGGGTGTTTTTGAGGCTGTTGTTAAATCGCAGAGTGTTTTCTTTGTGGGAATCCCAAGGGGAGTAAAATCCCAAATGAGTTTAGGAATAGAAATAGCTCTACACTCCTAACTAATTTCTGTTTTATCTTAGAGACACAGTGCACTATGTAGCTAAAGTTTTTGTTCTTTTTAAAAAATTTTTTGTGTTAACTACAGGCTATACCCGTAGCAAATATGTAACGTATGGTTGAATTAATGTTTTTAATCACAACCAAGTTTCCGTCTCATCTATCTATTTGTATTTCTTCTTTTACTCTCACTTTCCTGGTATTCTAGTTTATTTTATTCTGTTAAATCAATCTCGTTTCATATTCTAAAACTATAAATACATGGAAAATAGCCAAGAACTGTATCGGTTATTATGTCCGTAGCATAAAGCTGTATTTTTCACCTTCCCTCCATTCAACCATTGTGTTATTTCATATGTTTTCATGTGTGTGTGTGTGTGGGGGGAGCCCCCCCCCAAGAGGAGTGACTCAACCAATCAATTAAGGTAACTAAAAATGGGCTAAACAAAACCTCGGTGTAATGCGAAAATTTATCATTTGTCTAGGAGTATATTTGTTCAATATAAACTATCACTCTGTATAGAAGGAAGAGAAAATGAAACCTTAGCTTCTATGAACTGAGGAGCAGCTGTAGTCTTCTCAGCACTAAAAGCTAATATATTATGCAAAATGTCTTCTCAGAAAGGTTTAGAAGTTCCAACTATTTTTCCCTAAACGTAGATAATATAGAGATTTTTCAGCAAAGTTTTTCATTAAATTTTCACTTAATCATCATATTTATGCCCTTTTTCTGAAACAGTAAAATAATTTTTCCTGAACTTTACCAGAAAACACATTCTCAATCTCCAAGTTTTCTTTTAAAAATGATAATAGCAATACTTTACATTTTAAGAACACCATTATTTTCCCTTTTAATGCTTTCTCCCAAAGAGCTCAAAGCATTACAAAGTGCTCTTAAAAGTTATATTCATGTTTCCTTCCTTTGATCCCCATGATGAAATGCAACCACCTCCCCGGTGAAATACAGCCACTGCTTATGACAGTGAATAACAATTCCATACAATTCACAAGAAATAACATACCCAATTAAAACTGTAAAGGGGTCTTAGAAAGACAGACTTTAATTAGCGAAGCTGGAATGTGGCCAAGCAAAAAAAAAGTACCATGCAAAGTGGTCATGACCTCATTTTAACACTCTGTCTTATTCAGAGGACCGCATCTAGAGGAGCCCATTGCATCAGGCTGACTTGGGGCACTGATTGATTCAGCACTGAATAAATGGGAACAATGTCACATACTTAATCATCATCTGCATTTATCAAAGCAGTCAAAGATTTTCCTTGGTGAACCTCCTCCCTCAGTTAATGACCCTGTGCATGTCCCTTCACGAGTCATAGAACAACACCAAGTCTACCCTCCCCTTTCATAACTATTTGTTTGATACTATGTGTTATCAAGTACAAAAAACCACAAATTTTTATATAATATTGTAAGATCAAAGGCCAAAGTAATTTCAATGTAAACATTAGGTATTCAAAGGCAACCACCTTTAATCCTGAAAATTAAAAAAAGTAAGTAACTTTTCTAGAAATGTCATAAACTAAATATCATTGGTTCCTCAGTCTAGTTATCCAGACTCATTAATTTTGTGTCCACAGAAGTTGGAGTAGCAGTGGATAAAAAATAAAAACACTTAAGGAAAAGAAAGATAAGCCTTATATAGCATCAATTCTTTTAAACATAACTCAGTGATAATATTTGATTTAGAGGGGGTTTCCTGAGTTGCTTTTTCTAAATTACAAGTATATATTAAAATGCAATCTGTATACAAGATTCTGTATTACTGGACTTTTGATACAATGTAGTGTTCTTATGCTACTTTTCTAGAAATTGTTGTGTAAAAACTAGTTTTCACGTGTTTGTTTCTTGCATACCTCCATGACAAAGATCTCAAGGAGAAAACCATAGAATGCATTTCCAATTACCCCCGTTCTCTAGCAGCTTTGTCCCCAACAATTTCTTCTATGTTTCTCCATTCAGCAATTGCTCTCCTGCCACAGTGAAGGAATGGGCTGACAATATCAATGGTTGACATTCATCCGCATTGACCTAAATATGTGATTACATTAAACGTAGCCACACTTCAGCCACTGAAGCTTTTGTTTATATAATGCAAAAGTGGCCCAAGATTTGCATTAAAATTTTATTCTTTAACAAAAAACAATTCGAAGACAGCTCTAGCTTTCAAAATGTGAAAGGAACTGTATAGTCAACTGCTATATAATTGACATTGATTTTCATGTGTGTAGTAGAAAGCTATTTTTTCTCCTTTCTCTCCAGTATTCCTTTCCCCTTCTGGTAATAGCACTGGCTTCCCTGAGTTTAGGGGGTCCCATCTGTACACCCTGACTTCCATCAAGGATTATGCATGTAACACAAGCTTGACCAATAACAATCTTTCTGCAGGACAACTCTCCATTCCCCTTGGGATGACAAGCTATGGGACTGTTGTCTTGGGATTGATCATCAATCACGGCCTCTGCAACACAACAAGCCTTCAAATGGTGAAAGTGGTAAAGAGAAAGAGGGACAGCATATAGACACTGTAAGTCCTTGAATCTAGGCTACAGTGAGGCCTGCCAGGCCGCATGTTTCCAGGTTTGGTTGCCCAAGCTGATAGATCCTTCTTTATGACAATTTGAACTGAGTTCATATCATGTGATGCCAAGAGTACTGACCCGAATCTTAATTGTCTGTATACCATGGCTGGTCACTGTCCGAGGATGGGTGTCTTGAGCTCTGTGGCAGTGCTGTGCAAGACAGATGTCATCCCTGCCTGGTGATGGTAACACACTTGCAAGGGATGTAGAAGATGAACAAATAAATAGTTAAGGGTAAAATGTGACATGTTAAGAAGAAAATGGACATAGTGCTGGGATGTGAAAAACAGGGGAACATACTTAGAAAAAATGGTCAGGGAAGTTCTCTCTAGGAGGGTATTAGACCTAACAGATATTACCTAAAGTAACTTCAAAAAGAATGTTTTCATATAAATCCTTTTTGAGTGTTGTTTTAGTCTTTCAAAGTGTCTGTGGCTTTTACTGATTAGTAACAATGATACTACCCATAATAACTTATTAATAATATATTGTATTTTATAATATATAATAATAATATGTAATTTTCTATTACATGTTAATAACAAATTATTGATAGCACCTATGTGCTGGTCATCACTGGATTAATTTTATATCTTTTATCCCATATAACTTCCAAGTTCTATAAAGTTAAAATTATTATCATTCATACAGAATTTTACAGATGAGGAAACAGAATCACCCAGATATTAAATACTAGGTAGTAATCAGAAGAGACAGTACTTGATCTCCAGAACTTTGAATTCCAAGTTTGTATATATCACCTGATCCTTTTAGGAGAGTAACCACTTGCTGTTAAATTTCAAACATTACACATATATATTATGTAGAAAGACATAACTTCCTCCTCCCTTGGTATCATCTTTTCCATTGAGATAAACATTCTTGAGCATTTGGTGCATGCATCATTTTCCTAAACATGTAAAACCGTGCTTTTAAATAACCTATCATCATGTTATACATACCATGCCTTCATAAGACATGCCTGTAATTGACTTTCTCCCAAAGTGATTTGAAACACATAGTTAGCTTTTATTTTAGGACAAATTTTACCAAAGTTGAATGCTTTTTCTCCTAAATTTGCACAGAATTATATACAACCAGGCTATTTTTTCTTTATAATAAATGTTCATATACTTTAAATTCTTATAGTCTTAGAATTTCTCTACCACCCATTCTGCTTCCTAAATAATCCTTTCGTAGCCCACTTTTGCCTACTGCCTCAGCATCAGGAGGCAAGTTTACTCAATAGCAAAAACAGTTTGGAATTAAGTGAAGCTTTTCAACTAGAAAGACCATCATCCTCCTTTATTCCCAGTCTTTCCTGCTTTTCCAGATACTGTACACATGGGAAGTAAATCTACTAGTAAACTCTTGGACTCCATCAACAAAGAAAGAAAACAGAAACCATAATTATTTACAGAGTTCCTACTGCATGCCACTCACACACCCTGGGCCCTGGAGACTCGATAGTGGATAAAGTCAACAGAATTCCAGGCCTCAGAGAACTCAATATGAAGACAAAAGAGAACAACATCTTCTTACAACCTTTGTTGTTTTGCCTACTGTAATTACCAGAATTAAGGGAAAGAACCATGAAGGACAGTGTCATTACTCTTTCTTTCCTTTCTCCTTTGTCTTTTCATGACTGGGTCTAAAGCTACTGGCAAAATATCTTTAGCCAATATTTGAGGAAAATCTGAGTTTTTTCTTAGCTACACTGAAAACCAAAGAGCCCTTCCTGTGTTTGTAACGAGTTCGATTTGGGGGAAACAGTGTTTCGGCTTGGGTGGCCAAACCAAATGTTTTTGGAAGCTTGTGGACTGGATGTTGTTAAGTGAAAAAATCTATTGCAAAACTCTCAAGGTTACAATTAAGGCAATGCAGAGCCTTGGGCTGCCAGGAAGAGAGACAATTCACAGAGGGCTTGAAGATGAGCACATTGTGCCGACCAAAGCAGAAGTCTTCAGGATCACTTTCCCCACAATTTCAAATCATCATAGGCTTCGAGATTATATTTGTTACTCAGCTTGGGAGATGCAGCCTGTAAGCTTGACAAAAAAAGTGTCAGTCATCGCTTCCATTGCTCTCACTGTGACTATTTGAAATCTTCCCAGGTATGAGGTCTTTTCTCAGATTATTTTTTCCCATGAACTCTCTGGAGCCACTTATTTCATTTTCTAAAGGCAAGGTAACAAGGAACGCATCACTTCATATCTATATTGTCACATGCAACTTCTTTGATGAAACTACCACAAAAGTAAAAAGTACCCCCTCAAACGTAGTCATGCTTTCAGAGGCATCTTGCTGTACTTCACCGTTTCACGATATGAGTCGATTTTTCCAATTGGTCCCGACTTTACAATCTAAATACCCCTTTATCTATTAAGGTGCTTTATTAAACTCCTACTATGTGCCAGGCAAGAGGATGTACACTATCTTCTATCAGCCTCACAGTGAGGATGAGATAGGTAGTATTATTATCTTCTTTTCACAGATGAGAAATCAAACCTTGTCGGAATGACAAGGATACACAGTTATCAAATTGGGGAGCAAAGATTTGAGACCAGGAAGTCCTGAGTCCATATGAAATCCAATATGCCACCAACTACATACTAAAAGACTTGTACAGATCTGCATCCAAAAATGAAACATTCAGGGTTGCCTACTGAATGTGTGTTTAGAAAAAAATCTCTCATAGGATCTTGCATGTGGAAGTTCTTGGGAAAGTAGAGGTTTATTGTTACTTACATATCCCAATTAAATAAAACTGAAATTTTAAACACATGATTAGTATCATTTGATCGAATGCTCATCAGTGAGAAGAGCGAGAGTGGAATTCAAAACATCTGCATTCTGAATGCACATCCACCAACAGTTCCTTCTCTGGCCTTGACCCTTGACCTCAGTGCCTGCACGTGTAAAATGAGGGGTTGGGCAGGAATTTTGGTGGCAAGACCCTTCCAAACCTAAATATAAGATGTTAAATTAGATTACTTTAATCTTACATGACTGGACAGTCTTTCAGCCCTATTTCTAAATCTACAGGTAGCAGTAATAGAGTAAGAGTGTAGGGGATTAAGTTGTGTCTACCCATACATTCTATGACTATGAGTTTATGGACCCATATTAAAGAGCAAGATTATTGCACATATTAGACTTGGTTTCTATAAACAAGAAAATCAGGGCCATATAAGTTGCCTCCATTAGAAAGAGTAAGAAATAAGGAACCAGCCTATGATTCCATTTCCTTTAGCTTACTGATTTTTAAGTTTGTTTACTATGTGCCAAACACAACTTAAAATTAAAGTAATAATTTAGAAGTTATTGCTTTAAAGGAAAGGAAGAAAGAGGTCTCTGCAGGGAAGTATTTCCCTCGAGTCTTCCTAATACTGATTAACACTAGTTTTTGAAATGTTAATTAGTTTTGAGCTTAACAGCTAGTCATTGTCTAAAAGGGCATGGAGCAAAACTTTTTCAAAGTTTGGACTAAGGAGCATTTAACTCTTTAATGCCAAAGACTGGCCATTTCCTCCATTGCTGGCCACTGAACCATGAGAATGCCAGGACTGATTAGCTGTGGTGATTAGCAGGCTGACATTAGGACTAGAATCACTTGTCATTTGCTTACATTGACAGAATACCTAGAGAAATGTCTAACTTTTATCAGTGCAATGCATTCCACTTAGTAGTAATATGGAATGTCTATTTTTTAAACTTTCATAGACTATGAATAGGTTTAAAACAACATATACAATTTTTGAAATAAGATCTAAAATCACTATACTGTATTGTAGTGATTGTCTTTGTCATTTAATTGGTATAATGGTGGAAAATGGAGCTTTTTGTTTCTTAGGCTGCATCTTAGAGTCCATATTTATGACTCCTTCTAAATCTGTGCCATCTAAATTTCACAGTTTCCTATTGCTTCTCAGTAGAGTAAAACACCCTTAAAAGAAATTCACTAAAAACTTCATAAAAGAGAGTTCTTATGGAAAAATATGGTTTTATAGAAAACAGTTACAATGTGAATAAGACAACGGAAATTGGAAAGTTATAAGAAACATTCATTTTACTCAGAAATGTTTGTTAATAAAGCAAAAATGCCCGTATGTCTAGGTGACCATATGTATGAATTCAGCATTATTTACTCCATTTTACTACTGAGGAACAGAGATTTAGGAAATTTACCCAAAATCTTAGAACTAAGTGGTAGAGCTTGTATTTAAAAATGCTGTTTCTACTGTTATAACTTTCATTTTGTCTCCCTTTATTATTACCGAAGCACACATTGGCAATTTGTTTCCTTAAACATTTGCATATAAATTTCTTTAACCATATTTGGGACAAGAATCTATTCTTATACAAACTGAAAACTCTACATGGAATGCAGCATTCTATTGTAGAAGATGCTATTTAACCATTAAACTATGAAAGCTAATGAAATATTAGAAAGTAAGCTACGTTCATGAAGTGATAGTATAGAACTGAAGGACAAATACACTCAGGTGGGAAACATTGAGAAATAGTTTAATACTGAGAAGGTGTATAGTGTAACCCAGGGACACAAGCAGTAGAAAATAAAGGAACGACCAGAGGAGATGATCATCTAATGAGAGTTATATTTGCAGACTATTCTGTCAGTCTCGGATTTGCTGGAAGAGCCGTGACCAGAAGAGGAAGATGGAAACTGAAAATAGAGCTGTGAAGGCTCACTGAAGGAAAGACTCCATCTTAGAGAGGCTAGAAGAAAAAATCCTCAAATTTATTTTAATGGCAGTCTTTGTACATAAGCATTCTTAGTGTTGATGGTTTTTGTTTCTTACCAAATCACATGCAAGTGAATCTTTCATGTTTTAGATCACTGTCCTTAAGCCTTTTTTGGGCATTATTTCATTTTACCTAGTTCCTCAGTAGGCTTTTGGATTTATCTATTTGTGGTTCTTTTCTTTTGTGGAAATTAATGTGCATTGTTCTTTACTGTAGGATTCTGTGCTTGCACTTCAGTCTACTTGTATTTTCCTCAGCCTTCTGTGATTAAGTGGATTTGTTAATATTCAATTTCTTTTTGTATAGTATTAATAAAGATGCTACAGAAACTGAACTAAGCCTGAGACTAAGTCCACAGAACTCAGCAGCGCAGATGGAAGCCAGAGATGAGGAGACTTACTGGAATGTGGTTAAAGTCCTTTTCAAAAACCACTTCAAGCTGAGATGCTCAGAGGAAGAAAAAGAGCCAAACAACAACCCATATAGCAATGTGATTGTGTTACTTCAGCTTCCACAATCTTGTTGATGAGTATACAAACCATACACTTATGTATGTGGCAAGCTATTACTTATAACAAGTCTGCAATTAATATCCAAACTTTTCAGCTGAAGCTGGAATGGAAAAACCATCCAGAATGACCAAGTTACTCAATTACCTAACTAGGCTGTAACCTATACACGATATTAAATAAATAGCAATTTTCTGAAATGCCTTTTTAATTTACACCAAACATGTTCATCTTTCACACCAATTAAATCTATTAGCCCACAGTTTGAGTTTAAAATAATAATAGAAAGAACTACTGACAATTTACTAGCAAATCTGTTTAAGGACATGAATGTGCATGCATATGTGTGTGTGTGTTTGAGAAAGAAACAGAATACTTATATGCATAATTGCATAATTATTTAAATATTCCTTTGATTTTACAAAGTTCTTTTTATAGACTTCTCATTAGTAAACATATTTCAAATGTCTTTTTATCCTCAAAGGGATAATTTTCTGATCATTCTTATATTTACTATTATGGGAACTAAGTGTATACGTCATGAGAAGCCTTTGCTGTCAGTCACAGCCGAGTCTGAGTACAGGCTCTGCCGCTTACTCTTATGTGGCCTTGGGCAAGTAACTCTGTTTCTCTGATCACCATCTGTAACATGAAGATAATAGCATGGATTCTAAAAATGCAAATGAGAAAGAAAGCTCTGCATAAGGAGGTGTGAGGAGATTGGATGCTGTCTGCCTGGGATAAGGCTGCCCACTCTCTCCTAAGACAGGGACTGTCATCTTCCAGAAAATCACTAATCTGCTGTAAAACTTGCTTTTCTCAAAAACTCCAAAGCAGACTAATATCAGGATGCACTTATAGTTTCCAAACTCATGCAGCTTTGAGTAAAGCCTCATATTAATTCATAAATAACCAACACAAGGAACCAGAATATTCTGTATTTAAATAGTATGCCCAGACAATTTCCCCTTGTGGACAGATTTATATGATTAATTTCATAAGAATATTATTTTATTAATTTACAATGAAATTAACAATCATAGATCCCAGGCAGAAGGGGACAGACTATTCTTTTCTTGTTAGCAGATAAAAAGTGAAGCGAAACAGTCGTTGGGAAATTCCTTTGTAAATATGGAATCAAAGCAAAGTGGAATTAGTTAGATTGATCAAATGTTTTGACATCATCATGCTAAGAGAGCATGATAACACATTCCATCTCTCAATAGAGATGACTTTAATGATATTAGTAGCTAATACTATGGAACAATTTTTATGTGCAAAGCACTGTTCTAAGTAATTTATACAAATTAGCTCATTTAATATTTATAAATCCCTCGTAAAATGTTCTATTATTGTCTCTATTTTATAGTTAAGAAACTGGCACAGAGTGGTTAATTAACTTGTTTAGGATCACAGAGCAAGTAAGTAGCAGAGGGAGAATGAACTTGCCAATGAAGCCTAAATTCTCAGTATCTGCTGGTTAAAGCAAGTTTCTCTTCTGGAAAAAAGATTTTTTTTAAGTATTCTTTTCAGTGTGGAAGATTGACCATGAGCTAACATCTGTTGACAATCTTCCCCTTTTTTTCACCCTCTCCAAAGCCCCAGTACATAATTGTATATCCTAGTTGTAGTTCGTTCCAGATCTTCTATGTGGGATGCCACCACAGCATGGCTTGATGAGCAATGTGTAGGTCTGCACCCAGGATCTGAACCGGTGAACCCTGGGCTGCCAAAGCAGAGCCTATGAACTTAACCACTATGCCACCAGGTCTGGCCCCCTCTTCTGGAAAAGTTTTGAGTAGTAGGCATTGCTAATTTTGCCCATGATTCTCATTTTCAATATTTCCCCAGATATTGACTTCCCTTTCAGGTTCTCTAAGAAAATGACATTTAAGCTCTTATCTAAGGGAAAAGAAAGCTACAATCATACAAACATTCAGGAAAAAGCACTTGATGCAAGAAAGAATAGTAAGTGTGAAGAGGTAGGTGCAAAAGAAAAGAACAAAGGAAAGAGAGGAGTACGTTCTAGGTGTTAATCTATTTGGCCGATTCACAGCCAAACATTGCGGAACTGAGAACTACTCTTTCTTGGCGGAGCTCGACTCTGAGTTCAGTATTTCACGATCAGAGGGAAATCATACTTATTTCTTTTGGCTGCAGGTTCAGGACAGTTGCACATATGAAAACAAGAGGCAATGTGGATCCTAGTCAAAAAATTATAGGTGTTGCCCACAGATCCAGTTAGAATTCTGGCTCTACCACCTACTAGCTCTGTAAGTTTGGGCTAATTATTTATTTTTCTAAACTTGAATTTTCTCAATTATTTTCTCAAGTTATTGTGTGGATAAATTTAAATAATCTGCATAAAGCTCTGAGTTTAACATCAGACTCGTAGTCAGTGTTCTATGCAGGGAAGTTTAACCTTGTACACGTGCTGTACAACTACCTGACTCCCACTTTCTCAGAAACATGTTCCCACATCTTCAAATTTCCCTTTCCTACTGTGTCGTTTCCACAAATATTAGTTCTATCCTCAAAAAAGAAAGAAACATTCTAGATCTGACATTAATCTCCAGCCACAATATACCTTTTTGCTAACCTTAAGGTAAATTTTGAGAGGTATTATCCACTAAACACTGCCCTCGCTTCCTCCCCCCTCACCAAAAGTCTCCCACCCTCTCTATGCCAACTTTCCATTTTGCACATGTACCACTCCATAACTGCTCTTGCTGAGGCCACCAAATGACTCCCTGTTGCCTAAGCAAATACCTACTTTTTATTTGTTGTTACAAAGATATTTCAGCAGCGTTTGACACCACTAGGCATTGTCAACTTTTTTTCCTCGCTCGTTAGGGAACTCCTTGATTTCAATGACTCTACAGACCATCTGTGTGCCATATTTGTGTGGTATATTTGCAGCCAAAAGTTTCTCCTGAGCCCTAAATTCAAGTATCTGCCTACTTCATACCTAACCTATTTTCAAACATAATCATGCCCAAGGCTAAAACTTTGACTTATCCCCTGAAATTTGCCTCTCCTTCATTCTTTTCCCATATCAGCTGATATTACCCTCATCTCAATCAGCTGCTGAAGCCAGAAACTTAAATCATTCTTTTCTAAGGACCAACTTCTGGTTTTGTTGATTTTCTGTACCTTCCTGTTTTCAATTTCATTGATTTCTGCTCTAATTTTAATTATTTCTTTCCTTCTGCTTGGTTTAGCTTTAAATTGCTCTTCTTTCTCTAGTTTCTTAAAGTGGAAGCTAGGTTATTAATTTTAGATCTTTCTTCTTTTGTAATATATGCATTCAGTGCTATAAATTTCCCTTTGAGGACTGCTTTCACTGCATGTCACAAACGTGATAAGCTGTATATTCATTTTTATTTAGTTAAAAATATTTTTCAATTTCTTAAGACATCTTCTTTGATTCACTATTTATTTAGAAAAGCATTGTTTACTTTCCAAATATTTGGGATTTCCCAGCTATCTTTCTGTTATTGATCTTTAGTTTAATTCCGTCATCGTCTAAGAATAGAAACACTTTGTAAGGTTACTAATCTTTTAAATTTGTTAAGGTATATTCTGTGACCCAGAATGTGATCCATCTTGGTGAACGTTCTAAGTGTAAGAAGAATGTGACTTCTGCTGTTGTTTGAGGAAGAGGTCTACAAATGTCAATTAGATTAAGCTTGTTGATAATGCTGTTGAATCATCTATATATCTTCTGGTCTTCTGCCTGATGGATCTGTTAATTAGTGACAGAAGGATGCTGAAGCTGCCAACTATGTTAGTGGATTTACCTATTCTCCTTTCAGCTCTATCAGTTTTTGTTTCACTGCTGTGTTGTTAGGGGCATACATACACTGTTTTTAAGTTCATGCTGTTTAAGATTGTTATGTCTTCTTGGAGAATCAACCCCTTTATCATTATTCAATGCCTCTCTTTGTCCTGATAATTTTCCTTGTTGTGAAGTCCACTCTGTTTGGAATTAATATAGCTAATTCATCTTTCTTTTAATTAGTGTTAATATCTTTCTCCATCACTTTTCATTCTTTTCTGTCTTTGAATTTCAGTTTGGAAAGTTTCTGTTGACTTATCTTTAAGCTCACAGACTGTTTGCTCAGCCATGTCTAGTCTACTGAGGAGCCCATCAGAGGCATTCTTCATTTCTGTTACAGTGTTTTTTACATCAAGTATTTCCTTTTGATTATTTCTTAGAGGTCCTATCTCTCTGCTTACATTACCCATTTCTTCTTGCATGTTGCCTATTCTTTCCATTAGAGCCCTTAGCATATTAATCATGGTCATTTTAAATCCCCTGTATGATATTTCCAAGACCTATATCATATCTGAACTGGTTCTGATGATTGCTTTGGTTCTTCAAACTATTTTTTGTTTTGTTTTTCTTTTGCCTTTCGAATGCCTTGTAACTTTTTGGTTGAAAGATGGACATATGTTGGGCAATAAGACCTGAGGTAAATAGGTTTTTAATGTGAGGGTTAGGCTAATCTGGCTAGATGTTGGGCTCTGTTTAATGTTTGTTGTACCTGCAGGTGCCAGAGGCTTCACATTCCTCTGGTGTTCTTATTTCTGTCCCTAGTTTCACTTTGAGCTTCTCTAAGTGGGTTTCTTTACTTTTAACCTTTCTTGGATTATATTTAAAGGGGATTCTTACAGACAAAATATAGTTGAGCCTTGTTTTTTATTTTATTCTATTCTGACAACATCTGCCTTTAAATTAGTACATTTAGATTATTACATTTAAAGTGATTATGGATATAATTGGATTAACATCTACCATGTTTGTATTCCAATTATGAATATGTTACACCTTTTGAAATTGTCCCACAGTCTTTGGATGTTCTATTCTGGTTTTTTCCATCTCTATATCCAATCTATCAAAAATACTCCTAACTTTATCTTCAAAGTATATTTTGACCCATGTCTACTTCTTTCCACCCTCAGAATCATAGCACAATCTCAAGATATATTCATCTCTTGTTTGGTTTATTACCACAGCTTCCTAACTGGATTTTTTCCTCTTCTACTATTGTTCCTTATAAATCCAGTTTTACAAAAAGCAGTCAGAATAACTATGTAAAAGTGTGAACTCTCCTGCTTCTAAGACTCTTTTTGGGCTTCTTATTTCTTTTAGAATAAAACATAAAATCTTAAATTAATTTGCAAGAGCATATAAACTTTGTCTTCTAATTACCCTTACAGCATTATTATTATTTTATTATTTTTAACAAGTCAAGTCCACTCCCATACCTTCTTTCAGCTCCTCACATCCACTTAGGTCTTTGCTTTACTTCTACTTTTAAACGTTTTTTTCTCACATTGATTACTCAAATAGCATACCTTTCATTTAGGTTTCAACTTAAGCGTTTTTTTGAGAGGATTTTCTTACTCATTTATTCTCATATAATCCTGCTATTTTTCTATATACACCTGTCATTGTTTTTAATTATGCATCATTTTGAAATCTTTGCTATCTGCATCCTCAAGTTGTTTAAGACAAAATCAGGCAACGTCTATTTTGTTCACTGCTATATCCCCAACTTTCTGATATTATACTTGTCACAAGGAAAGAGCTCAATACATAGTTAGTGGATGGATTAAATGAAATTACCGTTTAATGACTCTTGAAAAATATCTGCTGGATGTCTAGTATATTTTATTTCTCTTTTTCTCCACAAGAAAATTAATTATGCTTGCCTCTTTTCAAAAAGTAAGTTTCAGACAGCAAAAGAACATAGGCAGGCATCCAGCTGGAAATGGCACACCAGAGGAGGAAAAGAGATGGTATGGTATGACATATATAAGTAATTATTTAGGATGCAGAAATAAGGAAAATTTACCCCATTGCTAGGATTTAGTCAACAAGGAGGCAGAGGTAAATTTTGATCTTGATTTGGTGGTAAATAGCAGCCAATGGGAAAAACTAAAAGTGGTGACGTCAGTTCCCACTTTGGAAGTTTCTTAGCACAGTTTTACAACAATAGAAGAGCCATCTATTCCTGTACGTTGCTTAGAATATCATTCATTTGCATGAAAGTCCAAAGTGGAAGTCTTGGAATGATTATTTGATGTTAAAGATTGAATAAAATCGCTTCTGTTTCTGACAAAATGTGGAAGTGTATTCAAGAAATTCTTAAGGGGGAAGGAAACACTTAAAATGCTGGATTAAATGGAGAAAAGATATTTTATATGCATAGATAGTTGTCAGAAAAGTAAAGACAGTGTTTAGGGGTCCAAGGCAATAAGAAAGCCCCAATCCAGGGAGGTAAGTAAGAAGTAATAGTGTTCATCCTGGGGAATATACCAACTTCCATCAACCTAGTGCCTGTGTCCACACAAGTAGACATCAGGCTTGGGACTATATGAAGAGAAGAAGAAGTTGGAGAATACAGCATACAATTAGACCAGAGAGGGCAACACCCTCGGTGAGTCAACTAGTTAAAAATCTGACAAAAAGGAGGAAATGGTAGAAATACTTGCCTGTCTTCCAAGAGAAATTCTAAGCAGTCACATGAATTTGGGCTCATAACTCATATTAACTATTAGGCAAGAAAAATCAAAGAGAAAATTTTAATTTAAATACTTTCTGAAAATCAAGAAAAATCTCTTTATGTCTAGGTGTCAAAGAGTCCCCACAGATAAAGAAGTTTCCAGAAAGTCAAATAAATTTATAATCAAATATTACTCCCTCAAACCCAAAACGGTAAATAGTAAAACTCTATGATTGAGAATCAGTTGAAAAAAGTAGACAAAACCAAGAAACTTCACAAAGGACTTCAGACCTAAAGAAATGGCAGGGGCTGGCCCTGTGGCCGAGTGGTTAAGTTCACGTGCTCCGCTGCAGTGGCCCAGGGTTGGGATCCTGGGCGCGGACATGGCACCGCTCGTCAGGCCATGCTGAGGCGGCGTCCCATATGCCACAACTAGAAGGACCTGCAACTAAGATATACAACTATGTACCAGGTGGGATTTGGGGAGATAAAGCAGAGAAAAAAAAAAAAAAAGATTGGCCACAGTTGTTAGCTCAGGTGCCAATCTTTAAGAAAAAAGAAATGGCAAATAATGGGATAAGAAGATATTTAATATAATTAACGAAATTAAACAAGGTGTTGGAAGAATAATGAAGAATAGGAGACTACAAAAATGACAAGGCATATATCGCTATAGGATAGTCTTGCCAAAATGTTCAAATTGAATTTAGTCATGAAAAAACAATCAGACAAAGCCAGATTGTTCGACATTCTGTAAGACAACTGTTCTTGATGTTTCAAAAATATCAGTGCCACGAAAGGCAAAAAGAAAAAAAAAAAAAGATGAAGAGACAGATCTAGATAGGGGTTCCTCAACCTCACACATTTGACATTTTGGGCTGGATAATTCTTTGTTGTGGGAGACTGTCTTGAACATTGTAGGATGTTTAGCAGCACCTCCAGTCTCCACCCACAAATGCCAATATCTCTCTCCCACCTCCCCAAAACTGTGACAACCAAACATGTCCATGAACATCATCAAGTGTCTCATAAAGGACAGAATTGCCCCCATTGAGAAGCATTGTTCTGGATTAAAGATACTAAAGAGAAATGACAACCAAAAGCAAGTATGATCTTTGGATCTTGGATTGAAAGAAAGGGAAAGAGCTTATAATTTACAATTCAGATACAATTGGAAAACCCTGAATATTGATTATAAAGAAAATAATAATATTGTATTAATGTTAATTTCTTTGGAGATACATGCTGAATTATTGAGAGGTAAAATAAGATTCTGTAGGTTTCAAATTGCAAAACACATACGTTTGTGAGTTTATGTGCACGTGTGCATGTGTGTGTGTGGCGAGAGAACAGTATAAGTGCAAATGTAGCAACATATTAATAATTCTTAAGTTTAGGCAAAAGGCATATATGTGAGTTTATTTAATTCAATATACTATTCTTTACACTTTACCATAGATTGAAAAAATTTATGAAGTTGAGAAACAAATATCCTATGCATTCTTCAAGGCCCCATTTAAATACCAACTCTGTCATGAATTTTTCCTTCTCTATTCACAACCTACTCTTCTGACAAAACGTTAACCGCACAGACTTGAATGACAACTAAGGGAAACTGTAGTAGAGACATTATTATAGTTGATATTAGAAATCAGGCACACATATTAGCAATATATTGGAAAAAAATAGATTTCGAGTGTAAGTAAACTGGAAGATAGATCTAAAGAAACTATTTGGAATATAGAACAGAGACACAAGGAGATGGAAAATGTGAAAAAGATTAAAAGACAAGAGAATACAGTGAGAAGATCTCCTATATACCAAATGAGATTGCCAGAATGAGTAGAGGAGGTATGAAAGCTATAACTGAGAATTTTTCAGAATTCATGAAGAACGTAAATGCTGAAATTCAAAATCTAAATGAATTACAACTAACTCTCACTAGCAAAATGTCTAAAGATGTATTTCAGTAATATTCTGACTGCAAAATACAATGAATGAGGGTTTTTCCACACCACCAAGCAATTCTCTGATATCAGATGGGTGTCCTATAGTTCAATTCAATTCTGACTCTATTTATTTACTTGGAGATAGCATCAGATCCCACAGGTTAAGAACTCAGTGCTATAAGACTGTCCCCTCCCCATACTTCAGAAGCCAATCTCCTGGCCTTCTGACCCACCAGCTCTAGATTGAGGTTACAACAACCCCCTTCTTGGGTTCATTTAATTTACTAGAGCTGTTCCAGAACTTAGACTCCCTTTTTTACTAGATCACAAGTTTATCATAAAAGAGATGTGAAATATGACATGAGTGCAGCCATATTAAAATAGAGCTGGAGCAGCCATTTCAGAGGAATTGCCTTGCACGTCTTTTCTTTATCTTTCAAACTGAACCAAAATGGCCAACATTCCAAGTCATCTGTAAGGACAAGAATATCCTGTTTGTAAGGACTGATAAAACTGGACTTGGATGATGACCGAATTGCTACCCAATCAATGAAGTACGAGTCTAGCCTTTTGCCTGATGACAGAATCTCAAGCCAATCCATAGTACAAATCTAGCCTTACCTCACGTAGCACCAATGAACTCTTCTTTAGTACAGCTCATCTTATCCTCCCTTTTTCTCATAAAAACCCTAAGTCCCTCTCCTGCAATCAGAACACTTTTTGGCTTTCTCCCTGAATCTGTGTCTCCCAAATTGCAATTCTAATTGCCCAAATAAATATCTGCTGTTTAAATTGCAGTGATTTTTCCTCAGTCAAAAGATATAACTCAGCAACAGCCAGATAGAAGAGACGTACAGAGCAAGGTATAGGAAAGGGTGAGGAGCTTCCATGCCCTCTCCAGGCACACCACTCTCCCCAAATCACCACGTGTTCACCAACCAAACCTCTTCAAACACAGGCCTTTGGGTTTTCATGGAGGCTTTATTACATAGTCATAACTGATTAACTCATTGGCCATTGGCCGTTGACTCAACGTCCAGTCCCTCTCCCCTTCCCTGGGAGTCAGGGGATGGCACTGAGAGTGCCAGCCCTCCAATCACAAGTTTGGTTCCCCTTGGCCCCCCCATCCTTAGGTGCTCTCCGAAAGTCACCTTATGAACACAAACTCTAGTGTGGTTGAAAGGGGTTTGTTATTAATATCAAAACACTTTTATAGTCCACAACCACAGGGTTTTAGGAGCTCTGTACCAGAAACAGGGACAAAAACCAAATATACATTGTAAACCACAATATCACATTCAGGAAAAAGGAAAATCATCCCAGAAATTCATGAAAGAAGGAGTGAAAGCAATAAAAATGTTGATGTGAATCTAACCAAATTTGGCTAAGACAATAATATTTGTGAAGTCAAAAAATGATAAGACCAAAATACTGGACAACAATATTATGTAAATTGGTGGAGATTGATAGGCATTAAACCGTTCTAACATTTCCAGGTTGCATTGATGAAGGACAATGAGTTATTACAGTTTTTAATTTAAATATACATGTTAAAATTTCTAGAAGTAGCACTAAAACCACAGAAAAGACACACAACTGCCCAACTGGTAAGTGAAAAAATCAACTAACTTTAATAAAATTAATCAATACAATAGATGGCAAAAAAAAAAAACCAACAACTAAACAATACCAAACCAATGTAGAGATGTGAAAAATAAGGCAAGGTGGTAGAATGTAAATCATATATCCACAATTAAAATAAATATATTTGGACTAAACAACACTCCAGTAAAAAGATAAAATTTGCGAGAATGGGTAAAAACCCCACCCTACCCCTCCATATGCTGATTGAAAAAGACAAATCTAGAACATAAGGACAGAGAAGATAGGAAGCAAGATGGATGGAAAAAAATATGCCAATCAAATATTAACTATGAGAGCTAACAGAACTATATTATTCTCAGGCCAAACCAAACTTTGAGACAAAAAGCAGTGTTAGTGATAAAGACAGTCATTATGCGCTGTCAAAATTTGTAATTACCTAGGAAGGTACAATAATTCATAAACCAGTAGGAAACTAAAATGTAGATTCAACATACACAAAGCAAAAAAACCCAAAACTGATGGCAAAAATTGTTAAATCCAACATGGTAGAGGGAGATGTTAACACACATCTCTCAGTGATGGATAAATCAGTTAGGGCTACCCCACCATATGGATTAATGAACCTAAATATAACACTGCTTGCAAAAACAACAGCTTGAGAACACACTTTCCTCTCCTCCCCTCTCTTCCCACCTCTACCACCAAAATACAGGAAAGATTTACAAAAAGTGATCATATGCTAGGCCAATAGCCATTCTAAAGAAATTTAAACGAATTGATATCATACAGACTGCATTCTCTGGCCACTACAAATTAGATTAGAAATCAGTGATAATGAAAAAGCTTAATGTTAGAAACTAAATAAAAAACAAATTCACATATCAAGGAAGAAATTATAGTGAAAATTAGAAAATACTCAGAAGTGAAAAATATAAAAATTTTAAAAAATTAAAAATATAAACAATACATAGTACTCGTTGGAAACAAGAGAAACAGTACAGAAAGGGAAAAGTATGTACTTAAATATTTATATTACAAATAATAAGTGTGAAAATAAATTAGGTAAGAAGTTACAAAAAGAAAGAACAAATGTAAAGGAAAACAAATAAGACATTAATGAAATAGAAATTCAATATTGGGGCTGGCCCCGTGGCTGAGTGGTTAAGTTTGCACACTCTGCTTTGGCGGCCCAGGGTTTCACTGGTTCGGATCTTAGGCGTGGACATGTCACCACTCATTGGTCCATGCTGAGGTGGCGTCCCACACAGAACAACCAGAGGGATTACAACTAGAACATACAACTATATACTGGGGGCTTTGGGGAGAAGAAGAAGAAAAGAGAAAGATTGGCAACAGATGTTAGCTCAGGTGCCAATCTTTAAAAAAACAAAAAAGAAATTCAATGTTAGAGAGAATAAATAAAGCCAAAATACTTCTTTTGAAAGGATAATAAAATACAAAAACCTTCTGGAATAAAGGGAAAAATGAAGACACAAACATTATTTAAAGTGAAAAAGGAAACATAATTTCAGCTGTCATAGAGATAAAAAGGTTAGAAAAATATCATGAAGACATTCATGTCAACAAATTTGAAAATGAGATGAAATGAACACATCCTTAGAAAATTAGAAATTACTAAATCTGACTCCAAGGAGAAATAGAAAATTTGACTGCTACGATAACAGAATAAGTTGTTTAAAATCTTCCTATTTCAGGAGAAATGTGCTCCCAGGAGAAATCTCTTAGTAGGAGGAGGAAGCAAGGAAAGGAGGTCAACCGAGAAGATAGTCTCAGGTAAGGTCTAACCTAAGCTTCCTCCAGAGAAGAAACTTAGAAGTGTAATCACACAGCAGCATCTTGAAGCAAGAAGGCCCAGCTTTTGTATCCTAGGATTTATTGGGTACCCCCAGATAGGGGTCTAATTTCCTAGCCATCTCCAGGTGAGATGACCGGCTTAGGTCAGCCATGGGCAATTCTTCAGAGGTCACAGGTATAAACCACTGACTCCAGCACTCCCGCAGCAGATGGTGAAACAGCCAGTAAAGGGCATGTGAGCAGAGCTTTAAAAATATATTGGGAGAAATTTCTGCACCGCTTGAATCTTTCCAAAGCTCATGGATAAAGATCTGGAGCAATATGTCACCTGTGTGCTGGAGACCATCCCTGATTTTAAGAGTATTATCAGGATGTTTGAGGTAAACATCTCTAGAGGGGATCAAAACAAATACTTAATACAACTCTGATGTTTCTAATTACAGAAAGACACACATCAGAAAATCATACTTGTGACTTCATATACAGGCAGGAGGGCCTACACAGACTCAGACGACTTTGAGTGTGAGACTAGCAGATTCCATCCATCCTGTAACTTGGACTTCATTGTTACACTTGCAACCGAATGGCAAAATGGAACTCCTTTATCTCAGTTTCAAGTGGGACTGTGAAGGTCAAAACCAAAAAAATTGGTGCCATTCCCTCTATATTCTGAAGACCTATGCCAGAATCGTAAAAGGGGTGCCCCAGAAGTGGTGTGGGACCCTTCATCCAACATCCACAGACAAATAATGAAACACTAAGTCAAAGAACACTGGGAAGAGAAGTGTTTTTGCAGAAAAATACCTGAGAATGTTGTACAAGTTTTCCCATCCCCTCTCACTTGAACTGCTTTCCAAGCCCTCACCCTGGGAGACAGGTAGAGGCTGCATCCTTCTCAATTCAAGACCACAGAGAAGGCTTAAAGGAGGTGACTGAGAGAGCTTGTGTTCTGATCACTATAACTGGGGACATGGTGCTCTAGTATCTGACTCCCATTTAGGAAATCTGAATGTGAGAAGCAGTGTGCTTCCGAGTCTCAAGAGCAGAGAAGAAGTGAAATGCCCTGGAAGTGGACTGTCCTACTCCCTGTGGAGAAAACACATGTGGTTCCAGAGGCTTGACTGAGGACCACAAGAGAAAGCCTAGTGCCCTCTGAGATAGGAGTCTTCTCAAGACAGCCATGAGTCATGTATGGCCAGTGGTCTCAACAAAAACCACGTGGGGAACACACAGGAGCTGAGTGGTGGTCTTCTGAGAGCAAATGTCATCGCATTTCCCTCCACCAGGGGAGTTGCATTTATTTTATTTATTTATTTTTAAAAATCTACAAAAGTAGCCCAGGGGATAAAAAGCCAGATTTAAACATCTGCCTAGCTTGGTACACAATTGTGTCCTCTTATAAGATCCTTTCCTCTAAATCACTCTCCCTTCCTGGGTAAAACACTGAAGGGGTCCAAAACCAATCCACTAAATGGGGAGAGTAGGAATTAGAAGTAGGAAAGAGAGAGTAGTCTAACCCAACCCTTCTCCCCACTGTGGGCATCTTCACTTAAAGAAATAACCAGGTCAGAAGGAAGAATCTTTACACTGCATGTGTACAGAATTATGCAATGTGCCACCAGGCAGGGCATTTTAATTTTTGAAATAATGCTATTCTTAAGGCTAAAATTAAGAAGAAAAGGACAGCATAGGTTAAGATTTCCTCTAAGCAGTAAGGAAGAAATTTCTACAGAGTAGATTTAAAGGGTCACTAAGACAGCAAAAGCTTTTTTTCTGCTTCTATCTTAGTTACAGCTCATTTAATAAAATAACTATTGTTATGAGTTGAATTGTGTTTCCCCCAAGTTCATATATTGAAGTTGCCATCCCCAGTACCTCAAAATGACACCTTATTGGGAAACAGTCATTGCAGATGTAATCAGTTAAGATGAGGTCATCCTGGAGTAGAGTGAGCCCCTAATCCAATACGACAGGTGCTCTTATAAAAAGGGGAAGATTTAGACACAGGCATACACATGGGGAGAACACCACGTGGAGATTAAGATGGCCGTCTGCAACCCAAGGAGAGAGGCCTGCAACAGGTCTGCTCTCACAGCGCTCGGAAGGGACCTACCCGCCCACACCTTGATTTCGGACTTCTGGTCTCCAGAACTGTGAGATAATACATTCCTGTTGTTAAGCCACTCAGGTTGTAGTACTTTGCTATGGCAGCTCTAGCAAACTACTACAGTCATTCATGGATAGAGGTGGTTCCTTTTGTTTTAATTCTTAATTTATTTTAGTTATTGGAAAGTACTGAAAACTTTAACTCAGTAATTTTCATCATTTTGCTCAACATTAAAAGGCCTATGTATTACTTAACCTTCATGAGCTTCAGGTTTTCATAGGAAAATGAATTCAGATTGTTTCTCTCCCATGGTTTAAATCCTGTAGTGGCTTCCCATTGCAACAGCATCAATATTAACAATTCAAGCTCCTTAGCACTGTGCACAAATCCCACATGATTTGGAGAGTACTTCTGTCTCTAAACTCACATCCTTCCTTTTGTCCCCATCTTGGCCCCCTTTAGCTGCACTGCCCATGTAATCCAAGTTCATTCTCCTCTGAAGACCTTGGCACATAATTTTCTTTTATCTTTTGGTTCCAACCACCATAGCTAATGAAATCCCAACTCCCACCATTGGTGGCTGTACCTCATTAATGTTTTATCTTGTTATTCACACTTATTTATTCCTGATGCAATCTGATTTATTGATGTGCTTATTGTCTCTTCTCTCTCTCCTAGAATTTAATCTCCTTGAGGAAAGGAACTCTGTCATTCTTGTTTGCCCCTGTACCCCAGTGATGTGAGACCAAAAAAGTCCTCAATCAATATTTTTTGACTGATTGACTCTAAATTGAGCAGGATGGCCTAATTTCTTTCCACTTATAGGACTAATTATCGGTACTTTTCACATTTTCTTATTAGCATAAGCATAGTGACTAGACCTTCTTTTAGAGCAATATTATCGTTCCTTTCCCTCCCTCCACCCTCCACCACACTGATTAACAGGCTGGAGAGGCTAGATGAAAGTCTACAACATTGACGTCTTCAGAACATGTGTTATCCAGCCAATTTCTAGCATGAAAATTCTTATGAGAAGAATTGAATTCTAAATCTTTCATGTTTCTTTTTTGCATCACCCCCAAGAAAGTCTAGAAATATTTGAGTGGTCCATTTCTCTTTTAATTTTAATTTTAACTGTTTGATAGTTGCTCAAAATAGTGTTAGTTTTGCCTCCAAAGTGCATTTCCACGACTGTGGGTACTAGTGTCTTAGTAATGCTTTCTTTCTTCTATTCACATGTTCAGTACCACCCTCTCATCACGTTTTCTCTCCTCCTCCAACTATTTTAACATCCACTAATGCAAGTATCTTTTCCCCTAATCCATCCTGCTTCCAGCCTCTGCAGTAAATACTAAGCTATAAATAATGTTATTTAAACATACGTCCAAGTTCATGAGTATATCCTGAGGAAGTAAGAGCAGAGGGAAAAGAGTCTGGGAAATCATTGTTTACTAACAGTATCCTTCCTGCTTGTAGATAGAGCAAAAGATGAGAACAAGTGCTGAAATAATAGCAGTGTTTCAAACTTCCAAAATTTAGTTGAAGAGTTAAATTAATATTTAAAGCTTGAAGAAAATTAAATTTTCTTCCTTCTCTCAGTCTTGTGTTCTCGTGGAACACAGATAAATTCACTTGCATAATTATTAATCAGAATGGTATAGGACAAACTTCTAGAGCTCAGGGTACAAAAACGCTTATTGAGGCCTTGCTGTATTCGTAGCACAGAATCCATAGGTCTGGAGTTGTATTCAAATTTTATTACAGGATATTTATTCTGTAACATTCTCTGTGTTAAACGTTCTACGAGTCTTGGCTACTTGGACCATAATCTTAAAATAGTTGAGAAGACAAAGCTAATTTGAAAAAATACTTAAGATATATAAATTAATATAAAATATTGTATATAAATAAAATCAAAATAAATAAAATAGAGTCAGTAAACTTAATTAGAAGTAGTTGGTTAGGTCTTCCTTTGCTAATATTTTATGGTTATTTATTTTATAATCTCTACCCCTCCTATTCCAAAAAAATTTGCAACTACTAACCTTGAAGAAATGCTGTTGACCTCAATTAAATTTAGCAACATTTATTTGCCAACAATTAGAATGCAATAAGCTCGTTGTGTTAATGAAGCTTTGCACAAAAAACGTGATGATACAGGAGAAGGAGAACAGATTTCTTCAATTGTAAACCACCACAAGCACATGTTAGTTCTGCTAAGGTCAAACCCAGTGCTACGGGAAGGAGAGCCTGTGCAAAGGATTCCACTCCATCCTTGAATGATCGCAAAGCCTCTGAAGATTCTCTACTACTCTTCCTGACCCTCTGCTACCCTGATGCCTTCACAAGCATATGTGGTACATGGACAGGCATTCCCTACTATCTGTCAGGAAGAATAACTGGGCATCTCAGATCTTCCTGCATAAGCAGGCATGCTCAAATTTGATCCATTACCATTCCAAAGCCAGAGCCTGGACCAGAAGTTCCCGAATACCACACTCTTGGGTGTGGTTCTGAATTGAATGGCATACCTAACTTCTCCCCGTTGTGATCCATTTCTCCGAAGTAAAGTTATTACAAACAGCCAGGGGCTCCAGTTAAACACATGGTGGCTTGGAAAATATGCCTGTGTGTGTACTGTACCTGTACTGGTTTTCATGAATATTTGAACAAAGGCAGGAGGCAGTAAAGGAATCCACCTTAAGATCGGGCTTAATGTCCAACTCTACTTTGTCAGTCTCAAGGTGGCGTTTTGGCATGAAACTCAATTTTCTCTTAGAATAATTTGCATTGGGATTATGGGCTAAAGTTTCTCAGAGTGTCTAAGCTGTAACTTTATGAGCGACTGCACTTTAGCGTTTAACTACAGCACACGCAAGTCTAACTTGCAGGCTCAGTCTTTGCATTTGCCCAAATTCTCTACATGCTGCCAGCCAACTTTTAATGAAAAGCATTGCTTCACGACATGATTTACTTGCTCTGTGCATGTTTTTCTAGAGGGATTTTTGCTTTACATTAAATATAAACTGAACTTTTGCTAAGACTTCTGCCGTCAATTAAAATTCCCTTTGTAAACCTCCAGTCTTCCAAACACCCAACCCAGCGCGCAGATAAAATGGTAATAAATCTAACTTGTTTTGTTCTGCACCATAATAAGTGTTTAGACTATACAGAATTACCTTCTGTTGTATGAAGCTTGTATTTCAAAGTCCATTGGATTTGTGCCCCTTACGGTGAGCCACAGAATACTGAAACAAAGCACCAGACAAAGAGAAAAAGAAAAGAGGAGAAATGTTAAAAAGAAAAAAAATAATTAGAGAAAACAAGTGGAGGAAGAGAGAAAAGTAAGGTTACTAGAAAGTGCAGAAGCTGCATTATCTGCATATAATGTGGCTAGAATAGCACATTGGTCAGCAACTATAATGTAAAAGGTAATGTGTAAGAGTTTTATATGCTTTTCAGAACTATAAAGGGAGTGTGAGTGGATTTTAAACATTTTGATTAGCACCACAAAGATTTTAATGCTTTATTTAAACAGTTTGCTATAGGGCAAACACATTTGGTAGACAAGTAAAATGAGAGCCTAGGCATCAGTTTCTCTGTTTTCTATTAAGTAATGTTGCGAAGTAAGCAGAAGTTGGATTCAGATATCAGATAATTATCTCCACACTGAGTGTCACAGTAAATAATTTTAATTGGTTTAACTTCAGGGACCATTACTGGCCTAATTAGAAACATGAAAAGGCTACAAGTATTAGGAAATATCCTGAAGGAATGAGAACATTAGCAATTCTGTCAAGCCATTTTTAAAATAAGTACACAGTAGCAGCCACATTTCAGTGAAAGGCAGGGTACTTGAAAGGTGCTTTTAGGAAAATGGTGCTTGTGAGTTTGTAATAAGAGATCTGTAATAGGAAGCACGGAAATCGGGTAACAGGCTGACATGTATGCTATTACTGTGTTAAAAACATACTAATCTTGGTCTGATTGCTGTTTTGAAAAGATGCAGGTTAACATTTTCAAAGTAGAGGAACAATAATCGAGGTTGAGTAAATCCTTATCAAGAATATGTTGACTTACTGACAGAGAAAAAGATCTTTGAGTAAAATAGCTTTACCCAAACAGCCTCAGCATGCAGGGGAGTTGTTCTGAGTGAAGGGCTGCACTTCATAATCTCTTCCTCACCTCGGTTTCCCAAGACTCATGAGTATTATTCTTTGAGGTGTACGTTTATGTTATACATACTGCTTTGTGTATATGACGTAGCTCATATTTAGTAAACGGCTGTATTCTGAATAAAAAGTGAGATACTGTGTCCATTAGGTCAGAGACTACGTTAAAAAAAATCCCCGGGAACTTTCAAACTTTCAAAGAGTTTGAAAGATTTTTAGAATGCCATATAATGTTTATATGTACAAATAATATCAAGAACTTCTAATCAATCGTTATTTAGTATAATTTTGTTCTTTTTAATTTGTAATCTAGTTTCTAGCTTTCCACTTTCTGAAATTGCTGATGGTCACGTTTGACCAACAATCCCGATTGGGATTTGAACATTTTAAATGGACCATCCAACCTTAAAATTACCCAGATCAACCAAGTTCTTACCCATTTTTGTTTATTTATTTGTTTTTAATGCAAAGGGTAGAGAAACTAAATAGGAAAAGGAAGGCATGGTAAACTGTGGATCATCTTAAGAAAGGATACACTGCTAGAGAAGAGTAAATTGTATAATTTTACGCTGTTGATGTTTGAACACATTGTCAAACAGAACATATTATTAACATAAGTGAGTATTTGAAAGATCAA
Source organism: Equus quagga (assembly GCF_021613505.1). Lineage (NCBI taxonomy): Eukaryota > Metazoa > Chordata > Mammalia > Perissodactyla > Equidae > Equus > Equus quagga. Next base: position 117,280,091 of record NC_060273.1, on the reverse strand, counting down.
GAAAATCAGTAAATCCATCAAAATTTGTCAAACAAAAAATTCACGCACGTGTAAGAACTCATATCATAGATTTTCCCAATACGTATGCTCACAGCCCCATACCTTGTGGACACACATTTATGCACAAAACCCCATTTCTACAGTCTATACTTTTATCCTGAATGCCCAAAAATCATACCACCAGTGATCATATTATCTTTTAAAAGTTTTGACAAATTCTTATTTGACTGACATATACACAAAAATTTAGAATCCAATTTTTTGGACAAGATTATAACAAATTATCTTGGTCTTCATAAAAGAGTATATAATGTATGTATGCATAGAAATAAAATGGAGATAATACATATGAAATAATTTTTAGCTACAGAATAGATTGTTTGTAAGTTTGTTAAAAGAAACACACACACACAGGCACACAATTGTTGATCATTGTAAAATAATACTTACTGCCTGCCCACCAAACACATGTTCCACATTTCAAATACCTTCCAAATGTAGAAGAGGGCGGGAGGGTGAGGGGGAGAATAAAAACGTGGTTGCTTATACAAATATACATGCTCATATACGTACACAAACAGACAAACATATGTTCATATATTTCAGCTTTGCCCATATGTTCCAAAAATAGCAGCCTGGAAAATTTGTACCCACACATCCCGCTTTTCAGAGTAAGGATACAAATGAAGACAAATCTTCTTAGTACCCACGTTACTCAAGAAGAGAAAGTACTTCAGGACACTTCATTCTTTTAGGTCACTAAACATTGTAAAGCAGCCTTAACACATGAATCTACTGCTCAAAATACCAGGTTTATCCCTTAAAGAAGTTTGAGATTACTTTCTCGTATATCCTCTGCCACAAAACAAACTGTCTACCCCTACATTCAGCGGCCCAGGTAAAGGAGGAAAGAGGCAGATGGTGCATGGGCCTCAGTTTAAGTAGTTTTCCTCTAAAACATTGAGAGGATTTCTGGGTGATGGCAACAATTCCATCATGTTTCACCCTACTGTCTGATCATTTCTCTTTTTTATAGTGGCTAATAATTTTTATTATTAAAATGACGTTACAATTGTTCAGAACAGGCCCTTGAACTCAGAGAATATGAATTGGGGAGCGGCGTAACCATGACTTTTCTAGCTCTGACAGACCTGGTCTAGATGCCTGGCTTCATCTTTTACTACTTATGTCAATACCGAACATCAGTTTTTTTAATCTGTAACATGGAGGTAATGATTGAGTTGCACAAAAAAATGAAATAATGTATATAAATTACCTGGCTTACAGCAGTCTACACACAAGCTTCCTGTTAATGCTGTTATGCCATGTTATCCCTTACAGCTCTGTTTCTATAGTTTAAACACAATAGCTAGTTGTAAAGCCCTTACTTATGGAGCACAGGTCAGGTCACTAGATTCTTTCATGCTTTCAGGCAATTAGGCTTTCCTGTAAAAACATCAAGTCTGTGATAGAAATCCCACAATGATTCCTTCTCTTTGGTCATTGCCCCTCCTTCAATCCCTGTGAAGACCTGCAATCATGTTCATAAGATGCGATCCTCACTCCCCATTTCCATCCTCTCTCAACCCCCTGTCTGTACCCCCCCAATCACAGGTCTGGGGTGAGCACTAGATCCAAGGCTGACAAATCAGAGTCCCTTTCTCAACCTGGACAAAGTTAACTAGCCCATGTGCAGGGCTGTCACTTATGAAGGACTATGGTAGGATCCAGAGAGAAGAAAAGCAATTAACTTCTTTCCAAAGTATTTAGTGCCTAATTCTCCATTATACAAATGGAAGAAGCAAAAGAAGCCAGTCTGCAGAAGGAGAGAAGTAGAGGTCAGAGAGGAGCACAACTAAAAGATGGAGGGAGAGCTGGCTTGGGTTTCCTTAAGCCTTCCTGTTCAACTATGTCCCTGTGCTTGTCTCCAGCACCTCCAAATTCCAAAGCTCCAAACATATCCCCCATTTTTTGCTTTTGTTTGATTCTTTCAAAGAATTTCTGCTTATATAATTCTATTCTATACTACAGCATTAGTATTAATGAAATAATTCTGTAAGATGAAATTAATTTAAAAAGTAACTTAGTAGTAGAAGTAATTTCTACTACTTTCACTCGTAAAGTTTGTTTTATACTTCGCAGCCAACTGCGTATTGAATTAGAATTTGTAGTCTAAAACAATAAACGAATTGCCTTTTAATGTAATTTAAGGTTATCCTCTGGCTCTTTTCCATCACTTGAGATCTGAAAACTCAGGGATCCCAGCAGGCGTTATAGATTTAAATTGCTAATAATCTGTTAAATCTTTAGGACAGAGGTTAGTGGCAGTGAAGTGTACTGCATGAAGCAATGAAGCTCCTCAGTTAAAGATTATTCTTGGATACTTTATAAATGGGTTGATGTGGGAGTCTAAACTCTTCTGCTTCCAAAATGAAAGGCAAGAAGTAATAGGTGTGCTCCATCTTGGAAGCCTGCTTCTAGTAAGTTCTTTTATTCATAAATAGACATTTTCCTCTAGATTCTCCTAGATTTTTTTAACTCATAATTATTTATTCCATGCTTTGTGACTAGCCTCTGAGATCCTGATTAGGCTTCCTGTAAGAATACCTTCATCAAGTACTGATTCCCAGATTTGATTGTGGATCATGGATCATTTGAGCAGCTTGTTAAAAATGTACATATCTGGGCCCTACAGCACAGGTTATCTTTCAATACTTTGGATGTCACCCAAGAATCTACAAAGTTTTAACAAGCACCTAGGTGATTCCGATGAACTTGGTTAAGGAAGAGCACTTTGCAAAAATTTGTTCTAACTTTTTTTTCCTTTGCTTATCAGACTTTTAAACTTAGAAAACCTAGCATAATGTGGCAAACACTCGAAAACATTTTTCACGCTAGTTTACCCAAATTACAAGCAATTGTACTTAATATTTTATTGACCAAAAAGTATAAAGGTAATTGTTTGATTACAAAGGAATTTCGAGCCTTACCCATATTTTCATTTGACACCAGTCAATAAACTGAACAAAACCAATACTCATATTGTGATTTTTTTTAAAAAAAAGACATAGGGGCTGGCCCGGTGGCGCAGTGGTTAAGTTCTCATGTTCCCTTTCTCAGCGGCCCAGGGTTTGCCGGTTCGGATCCCAGGTGCAGCCATGGCACCACTTGACAAAAGCCATGCTGTGGTAGGCATCCCATGTATAAAGTAGAGGAAGATGGGCATGGATGTTAGCTCAGGGCCAGTCTTCCTCAGCAAAAAGAGGAGGATTGGCAGTAGTTAGCTCAGAGCTAATCTTCCTCAAAAAAAAAGAAGACTTAAAATTATTGTATTGCAGATAACTACATAAAGGCAAAACTTATACATAATACTTTCAACAGAATTCATCATTAATTATATGTATATATATATTTTCCGTGAGGAAGAATGGCAGTCAGCTAACATCTGTTGTCAATCTTCCTCTTTTTGCTTGAGGAAGATTGTCACTGAGCTAACATCTGTGCCAATCTTTCTCTATTTTGTATGTGGGACACTGCCACAGCATGGCTTGATGACCAGTGTGTAGGTCCATGCCCAGGATCCGAGCCTGCCAGCCCTGGGCCACCAAAGTGGAGAGCGCAAACTTAACCACTACACCACTGTGCTGGCCCCCAAATTATATTAATTTTAAAATGAGATATTTCTATTTGGTCTCCAACTTTGAAAGATAATTTTTAGTTCCATTGTAGTAAGTGCAAGATAGTGATGTGACTATCATACTCATGATACGAATTAATGATTGGATTTGTGTGTACAATTTATGGAATACCAAATCAAAAAATAGTGCTGTTTTATTTGCTTTATCAATGGATGATTCCTATTCCTAAAGGAATTTATTTAAATGATTTTTTTTGGTAGAGTCTACATTGTTATAATGAATTGATAATGTATTTATCTGGGTTATGCACAATAAAATTATTTAAACCTTTGATCCTATGATCCCTAAATGTAATTTAATATAGAAGTCAATGTGGTCCACCTGCATTATGCTCTTTAAGGAGAAATACACATCTAATCGAAGACAGTTATATTGTCTTTTATATAGTAACCTTATTTTTAGAACTTCATGGATGTTCAGCAAACTAGGTATAAGTTCAGAAATTTATTTAATAATTTATAAGATGTAAAATAAATCCTTATATGTGGGTCAACTTTAAAATAAAAATGAGAAAAATTTGTTAGTTTTTTTAAATACTTAAAACTGCAACTCCCAAAGTGTGACATGACATAAATTGTTATCCTTGTCTCAACGGTATGCAGAGTTGATTTTTTAAATTATATAAGCAATCCATGATCACAGTGGAATACCTTAGAATTTTAATACATGGTGTGATCATCTTCCCATTACATCCTAATGTCTACATGAACCATAATTCATTGAATCCATTCTCTAGCATCACATGTATGGCAGTCCTTGTTTTCGGACATTATAGGTGGTGCTACAGTGAACATCATTATATATACACTTATGCAAAAAAATTCCCTGATTATTTCCTGATTTTAGAGTATGATAATCACTGCATTAAAATATACCTATATTTTAAAAGCTTTTAATTGATAGTAAGCAACACAGATTTTCATCTTCCTAGGCAATGTTTTAAATGAGACTGTTATATTCCTTCAAAAGCATGTTTTTGTCTCAGCTCTTTGCTAAAGTTCTGTTTTGCTTTTTTTTTCTGTCCATACGACTTGGGCATTTTTCTTTGTGAAATTGAGGTTCATTTTGTTCAGTTTCAGGAATGTGTGGAGTACTTGAGAGCCCTGCTGTATTTTTTACACACTGGAGTTTTCACGGCACTGAAATTCGTCAGATGGGGAATACAGAGAAGATGAAGAAATATGAAACCCATATCACGCTGGCATTTGTTCCCAAAAAAGTACCCTAATAAATTGAGAGTTACTGTGTTGTACATGAATTATAATTCTTCAAATGATTATAATTTGTTAAAATATCATCAATATTAAAATAGTCACATGTTGTCTTTGAAGTTTCAGAAGTCCCTTTGTAATTTGGTTGAGGGTCTGTGGACATTCAATATCATTCATTCATTTAAGTGGCATTTATTTTATATCTAACGTGCTAGAAGCTTTGGGGAATACAAAGTAATAAAAAAGTATCATATGCACAAATAACCATAGAAGTCGTATATATTTAGTCATATATATATATATATATACCAATGGTATAAGCCATAAATGTTTTAGAAGTCAGAGGATCTAGAGTCTACTATGGCCTGGAGAGGTCATAGAAGGTTCATGGAAGGGGTGGAGCTTGGGCTGCATATTTAAGAAAGGAGAAGATTAGGCTATTGAGAGAGGGTAATGAAGAGGAAAGGTATAGTGAGGTAGAAATGGGCTAGGCATACTTGAAGGTCAGTAAATAGATAGAATTAGCTGAAAGAAAGCTTATGGGCAAGGAATAACACAAGGTACATTAGAAAAGGTAAGAGAGAGCCAAATTATGAAGAGTTCAAGTGTGGGGTCAAAGTGGTTTTATATTCCATGTCTTTGAAGATTTTCGAGCGTGGGAGTGAATTGTGATGTTTAAGATAGATGACTCTGACAATATGATAAAGGAGAGATTACAATATGGAAGAAAATAAGAAGAGAAGAATTATTTAGACTTCTATTTATATAATACAAATGTGAGATAATAAGGATTAAAAGTAAGACAATAGCATTGATTAAGAAAAGGAAGATATGGCTATAAGGAGAAGAAAGATAAATTTGATGACAATTGGATAATAGATTGAGAGAAAGAAAAAAAGTAAAAGAGAGTACAGGAAAGATTTACCTGAGAGACTATGAAAATGACGATCACCTTATCACAAACAGAGAATGCAGGATTGGGGGCCGATGGACTAGCTTTTGACTTGTTTAACTTGAAGTGATGATGTGAGCCTGGAGTTGGAAACCAGAAACTTGAATTGAGAGGGTGAGATCAGGCCAATTCATTGTGAATCATCATGATGAAAGTACTCTCTGCAGTCATGAGACTAAATAAACTCATCAAGAGAAAGAGGGAGAAAAGTTGTAAAATTAGACTTGAATCTTGAAGAAACACTCTGGGTGTAAATGGGAAGAAGGAGTGAGTAGGAAGAAGACTACAGAGGAGGCAAACATTGGTAATTCCTGTCAGGTGGCACCAAAGCATCCCAGAGATGATTTTTTCTATAATGTGTGAGTGGACAGTCACCAGCAAAAATAATTGTGTCAGAATTGCAGATTAGATGAAGTTCCCTTTGATTGCTTTCATTTCTGAGACAGTTTTCTTCTACCCTGCAGGAGCCTAATTTGTGTATGCTGATCTCTGATTACTCAAATCATCAGAACTTCACTAAGTCTTGAGTTTCCCCTATCCTTCAAACTCTACCATTTTACTCTCTCTTTTTTTCTCTTTTTACAATTCAAGTCAAAGAATTGAAGAGGGAAATAATCTACTCCTCAAATTAAAGCTCAAAGACCTGAGAGGAATTGGTCGTTTAAATCATCTCGAGAAGATATGGGGATGCTTTCACTAATGTAGGTGGATCTCTAATCTGTGAACTCTATTGGATCTATCTTTGTGTAGTAAATCCCTTGGTCAAAGCCATTGCTTATCTAGACAAACCATTGCCAACACCAGGATAGTTATGTGTCTAATATTGTGCCCACTGCTGGGGAGTAATACCTAGTAATATCCAGTAATACCTAGTTTCATCATGTTAAAGTGGACCAATAACTGCAAGGTTCTTTGAGTTTTTCTTGAACTAATGGCAGGAGCAAAGAAAATTAATGACATATAAAAGAAGAGTTGAGTAGAGGATTAGCTACCAAAGATTAAGGAAACAATGGCACTCTAGGAGAGGGTGGCCCTGAAATATTGTTCATGGAGCTCCAATTGGGCAGCATAGTGAGAAAAGACTGAATGAATTGGGCTAGTTGACCAGAGTCCTGAAAGTTGATGAAGTGCTGGTCATCAGATATTCTGAGTGGAGACGTGTCAGGCAAAGAGATTGGAGTTAAGATGGAGATGTAGAATTAAAAAAAAGTTGAATTAAGGAAAGTGGTGAACTGTGAGGTTTAGTTGTTACATGGCCAATTGGAATATATGTGGAAATCACTGAGGATGATGGGATCACATAGGGTGAAAATAAAAGCATGATGCATTTCCTAAAGTTATTTATTAAAGAGAACATTCAGTGTGCAAGTTAGTAAGAGCAATAATTTTAAAATCTATTTCCCCAAATCTTTCTTAGATATAATATGAAAGTAAAGGATCATATATTCAAATAGATTGGAAAATGCTGGGTTAACAAAGAAAACCAAGTTTCTTTTCTGCTCTGCTTTCATCATTTTTGATTAATTATCACTATGAAACCCTAAGAGAGAAAGATATATTATACATTTTTTAGCAAAAATCATCTTTTATTTTTCATTCTCAAGACCCCTCGAGAAACTGTTAAATGTTGCTTCAGTTGCCCTGGAGAGATTGACTGCATCCTCTGTAAGAGGGCTTCAGTAACTTGGGCCACTGGGAGTTTGACACCGAATCAAAGGGAGGTATATTGGAAAAGATAAAGCAACAAAGGAGATTTTGTACTAGTGGTATGATTTTTTTTGCCACTGGGCAAAGAAAATGATATAGTGGAAGGCCTGCCTGGGAAGAGGGACTGAGGAGTATGGAGGTTGAGGTGGGTTTGACTGAAAGCAGAGAGGAGCAAGCATCAGACACAGATGTTAGTTGCAGTCCATCAGTAGTAAAGGAAGAGGATTGAGAATAAGTTATATGAGAATCAACATACAAGACTGAAAATGATTTTGTTGAGAGTATGATTGTTTGGATTTTACGTAAATGAGAGACTGCAGAAGATAGAATCACCACAGCTAACTTTTCGTTAAAGAATTCAACAAACTTGCAGCTATGCCTATTTCTGAATCATCCCGAGACTTATTGTTCGGAATAGTACTCAGAGAAACAGGGTGGCAACATTTTAGGTCATTATTATCGTGGAGGAAGATTCTTGGGGCCACCTTCATCTAATGTCTATGTTGAGAAAAATATTTTTCAACTTTTGTAATCAATTCTTTAAATAAAAACATGCTAACGTGAATAAATAATTTCACTATTTGAGTTTCCTGCTTGATTCAAAAAATAAACCTTAACTTAGTTTTCACTGCTTCATTTGGGTCCCTGTTATTTGCCTCTGTAAAGTGATTCACATTTTCATGCAATACTTTTCCAGATGCTGTAGCAGTGTAAACTGGGGTTTATATCAGTGACTATCTCCAAGTTTCTTTATCTGTCCTAGGCAGCAGGTTTCTTATCTGACAGCCTTATAATTATCGAAGAAATTGCATATTAATGATTCAGTGCTTACATAAACAACCGGCCTTGGAGAAATCTAATGAACCAGCTTTGTAGGATTTGATTTTGCCTAATTAAATGTAAATAATGTTAAATGTTATATGCGCCAGGATTTTTACAGAACCTTATGAATTTTTTTAAGTACACAAAGCATTACAAATTCAGAGCTTTTAACAGTTATCTTCTACTTCAGCAATTAAGATAATATGGTTTGACGTCAGATATGCTCTATGAATGTGACGTACCAGCACACATGTGCACACTAAGTGTTTATGTATGCAAGGTACAATTCTCAATTGTTGTTTTTTTAGTTTTTAATGCTCACCTTTGAAGTTAGCAGCTTGTACATTTTTATCTGAAGGTTTGAATGTGTATCATGCTTTGAAGGAACAAATGGCCTCCATGTGGCGTTTGGCTTTCCCTTGCCTGTCCCTATTACCCTGTGTCAGTATGAAATTCATTCTGACATAGTTTTTTTACTTAAGCATATGCACCTGATCCTTTCCATTGGTCCTATGCTACCACATGCCTTCATTTAGAGAGATGTACAATAATTAGCTTTTAAAACAAGAAGGCAATGTCATTTAGAGAAAAAAGCAATTAAGCTTACATACGAGAATAAGATGGTAATTCCACCTTTGGGAGGACAGGAAGATTGGTCCACATTTTTGAGTGTATTAATTTTGAAAATAATATAAACAAAAATGTGCCTGGTTTCCAAAGTGGTACTCAGCACTTAGACTTCAAAAGTATTTTGCAAAAGGAAATGAGTCTAATGACCTCTCTTAGAGATACGTAGCTCTGAGCCATCTACCATCTCTTACTCAACATAATTTTTTTGAGCTGTTGTTGCCTGAATTGATGACGGGGTTATATAAATGCAGTAGGCCATAAGTGAAAGAGAGGAGATGTTTTGTATAAAATAATAAATCATAAATTTCGATTTCTTAGCACTGGAGTCTGTAATCAACAAAAAGAGTCATCCTGGTCTTTAAAGTCCTATATTGGGTCTACTTTAAAAAAATGTGAATCAGTGGAAAATCTGATCAAGTTAACTAATAAAATTTTTCTATTGGCCTTTATTGGGCATCCCTTTATTTCTTGAGTAACTTAGTGAAAGAAAAATAAAAAGAGAGAAAGAAAGAAACAAACAAAATAAACAGAAAAAAGGCAAAGGGCATAAGAAGACTGGGTAAAGACAATCTACCTCTACATATGTGGAATAACATTCACCCAACATTTTGTCTCTCAAAACTTTTGTGGTATAATAGAAACTTCCCAGGAAAAACTCAGGTCTAATCAACCCCAAAATTGGCCTGGGTATGTCACATGCTTTCTCTGTTAAAATAGGTAAATTAATTTTCTTCACTAAGACTCAATTTCTCCACCTGCAAAATAGAAATAGTAATACTTACGGTTGTATTTTTGAATAAACTAGATAGTAAATGTAAGGCAATTAGCATGTATACACCCAAGATAGAGTTATTCACTCTGAATGCAAACATGTCTCCTGGAACCCACTATTCCTAGCCCACTGTTACCGCTACACAACAATCAGGGTGAGTTAGAATACCTTCACATTATCTGATACCACAGAGACAAATAATAACTGCCTATACTCTGGAAAATAGGTTGTTTTTAGAAAAGTTTCAAGACAGGAAGCAAAAACTTTTAAAAATTACACTAATACTTTAAAATGAAATGGTTTACCTTTAAGTATGCTACCCACCTAATATACAACGAACATTCACTCATTTATGTAACAACAATCAATGCATGTTTATTATTTGCTGAGTGCTTGCTATCTCTGAAACACTGTTCTGGATGATGAAATACAGCAGTGAACAAGATGGAGAAGGTTCTAATCTCATGGAGCTCGCCACCTTGTCAAAGAGTAAAAAGAAACGAATGAAGAGATAGTGATTGAGCTCTGAAGAAAGTGTCGTGAGAAGATAGAAAGATAGGAGGGTGCTTGTGGTGGCTGTTTTAGACAGGCTGATCAGAGATGACTTGTCAGTGGAGGTGATATTTCTTCTGAGATATGGAGAATTCAATAATTTGCCATCCGCAGATAGAGTAGTGAAGTGCTTCTAACAGAAAAGCAAGTACAAATTTCTAAGGCCATCATAAACTTGATGTTCTCAGAGAAAGAGAATAACAACGTTGCTAGAGCACATTGAATAGGGTCTAGCATTTTTTAAATGGTATTGTTTTCTTAATTTAAATTTTTGACAATTTGTTGCTAGTGTATATAAGTACAATTGATTTTATATATTTATTCTGTATCCTGCAATCTTGCCAAACTCAATTATTAGTTTTTGTAACTTTTTTTTTAGTTTTCATTGAATTTTCTACTTAGATGCTCATGTCATCTGAAAGCAAAGACAATTTTACTTGTTCTTTTCCGATCTAGATTCCTTCTATCTTTTCTTGCCTGACTTTACTGTCTAGAACCACAGTACAGTATTGAGTAGAAGTGGTGAGCATGGAGATCCATGTTTTGTTGTTCTTTGGAGGAAAACGTTCAGTCTTGCACCATCAAATATGCTGTTAGCTGTAGGTATTTTGTAGTTGTTCTTTACCAGATTGAAGAAGTTCCCTTTGAACCATAGTTTGCTGAGTTTTTATCACAAACGAGTATTGGATTTTGTCAAGTGCTTTTTCTTCATTTATTTAGATGATCATTTTCTTTCTTTTTTGTTTGGTAATATGGTGAATTGCATTGCTTGATTTTTTTTTTTTTTCTGGGAAAGAATTACCCTGAGCTAACATGTGTTGCCACTCTTCCTCTCTTTATTTTTCCCCTCCCCAAAGCCCCAGTACATAGTTGTATATTCTAGTTGTCCTTTTAGTTCTTCTATGTGAGCCACCACCACAGCATGTTTACTGACTGACAAGTGGTTCTGCACCTGGCAACCAAACCCAGGCTGCCAAAGTGGAGTGGGCAGAACTTTAACCACTAGGCATCAGGGCTGGCTCTGCTTGACTTTTTTTAAATGATAAATCAATCCTATATTGCTGTGATAAATGCCATTTGATCATGATGTATTATCTTTTTTATATATTGTTGGATATATGTTGTAATTATGCTTAGAATTTTACATCTATGTTCATGAGAAGTCTGGCTTGCCACTAATCTTATCCAGTGTATTTTTTACTTAGATATTTTAGCTTTCCTATCTAGAAGGATGAATTAGGTATTTTTTTGGTTGCTTATTATTTTATATCTTTTGTATTGCTTCTTAGCTTTTTGTTTTTAACATATAGAAAACAATTCTAATAACTGTTTGAATTCCCTGTCTGCTCGTTCTAACGTCTGTGTCTCTTTTAATTGATTGATTATTCATTATGCATATGGTTTTCCTACTTCTTTGCATGTCTGGTAATCTTTGATTAGTTGCCAGACATTGTTAATTTTACCTTGTTGGCTGATGGGTATTTTGTGTTCCTCTATAAATTCTTGAGTTTTGCTTCAGAACAAATTTAAGTCACTTGGAAACATTTTGATGTTTCTAGATCTTTTATTGTGAATTTTTAAGGCAGATATGGAACAGTGCTTAGTCTAGGGCTAATTTTTTCTGACTACTGTGGCAAGACCTTCTTGCATCCTCTACCTGGCACCCCATGAATTATGAGTTTTTCTTATCTAGCTGGTGAGAACAGGCCTTATTCTGGACTCTATCTGAGCCTTGGGACTGTTCTCTTTAGTCCTTCTGGATGGTTCTCTCCTTGACCTTGGTGGTTTCTTCACATGCAAGCTCCGATCATTGCTCTACTATTTTCTGCAGATCTCTGGGGCTGTGTCTTCATGCAAATCTCTCTTCTCTGGTACTCTGCCCTGGGACATCTACCTACCTGCATCTCCCTAGACTCTCAGCTCTGTCTCCTCAATGCAAGAGGTATGTTGAGGTCCTTGTGTTTTCTCTCCCCATACCATAAACGTGGAATCTCTCTTAAGGCAGTGAACTGTGGTAATAATAGAGTTTATCTAATTGATTTCCCATCTCTCAGGAATCATTGTACTTTGTTGCTTGATTTCTACTGTCTTGAAAACTTTTTTATTTTTTATATTTTATCTATTTTTGGTTATTTGGGTCTAGAGGGCAAACCTGGTCCCTGTTGTCTCATCTTAGCCAGAGGTAGAAGTCATTTGTTTGTTTTTGTTTTTGTCAGTGGAATGAAAGCAAGGTTATCGGCTGAGAATGGGAAAGGATGGAAAGATTTGAGTGTTAACAGGAGAAGTAAATGTATGAAATAGTTCTCTCAGAGAGTAGCAAAACAAATCTACTCCTAAAAATATATTGACTGCTAGGCATTATACATAAAATTCAATAGCTTCAAACAAAGAGGTCTTATGAAAAAGGTTAAAATAAATGTGCATAAATGAAACATCTTTAATTCCGCATGTTAAACCTGTCTTTGTTTTTAACACGAAAACCAGTACTAGGCCTTGCATGTTCATTTCTACTTGCGGTTTAAATGAAAAAAGATTTAATGACTTCAATTAATTGAAAAGGAAATGCTTTCTGATGTCAATATTTAAAGGAAAAAGTAGAGTAAGCTGATAGTTTTAACAAATATTTCATTATAAAAATATAATCTTAGTCATTGGGGTTCCTAATGTAAAAGAAAGGTCAAATGAATAATTGGATGCCTTTAAATGATTGCATGCTCAGTTGATTGACAAATACTGATGGGCATTGTTTTCCATACAGGTTATTTGCTTTTTGCAACACAGGCTAAATTCCATAAGGAACATGTTACCTCAAATTCTTGCACATAATGTTAGTTTTAATCTTTCTTTTTTGCCAAGATTTATCTCTCTCTTTACATTTTTACAACATCTTTTGATAAATCTCTTTGGTGATATCCTCAAGAATGCTTGCTTTTATTTTTTTCCAGATACCAAATGAGTAACACAGCAGACTGTGTTAGCTTTTGGTTTCCATCCTCTTGGCTTTATGTCATTTGTAGTCCTTGCAGACTACGTTTTCACTTTGAGTTATTTCATTGATGCCACTGGATCAAATGAAAACAAGTTGATGGTTTTGAGTCATGGATGGATTTAATATAAAAACTTGAAGAAGCGTTTGGATTTAGAATCTAACGTTTTGTTCATTTCTTAATCATTTTTATCATATGTAATTAATATTCATTAATTTTTTATGGGCACTGATACCTTTATATTTTTTCCCAAGTTCTTAAACAAATTAGTTAACTTATTCAATTTAAAAAATACCTATTATGTGCATAGCATTGTGGCAGACCAGTGGTGTAAGCAATGTCACTAATATGTGATCCCTTGCCATCAATAAGAAGCCATTTTTATTATTAAAACAAGATTTATACAGATGAAATAAGAAAAGGAATACCCCCCAAAATCTAAATGCCATCCAATTGCTGGATTATTTAAACAAATGATAGAATCTTTAGATATTCAGATGAGAAAGATACAATTATGAAATGACAAGGAGAGCACCATTATGGATGTACTACTGAGATAGACAGTGGAATATAAATCTTATTTGGAGCAGTAATAAGCAGTAGAGAAGGCAACACAGAGAGGGCATCCTAAGGACTAATGTGGAGAAACCATGGCCAGGCCATGGAGGTGTGGGGATACTTTAGCTGGAGGAGAGAGTTTGCACTGGGAAAAGAGGAGAGTAAAGGTGAATTTGGATGAAGTTGTCAAAGGCCTTAAATTTAGAGCTAACGCAAATCTCAGACTATTTCAGAGGTCTTATTAGCCCGCCAAGGACTCTTCCAAGTATTATTGAGTGGAAAAAATCACTTCTCTTTCAAAATAACAGTGAGTCATTAATTTATGCCATTCATGGGCAGCTGAAAGTTTCAGTTGGGTCAGTCTTGCCAATTTAAAAGTGTCTAACAAAGTCCTTCCAAGTTTACCCTGTGATATTTACTTCCCTGAACTCTACAAATTATCCATTAAATATATTCACAGGCATCTTGATTTAATCTAAAACTAGAGGTACCTCAAAGAAAGAATTTTCCTTTCCTCCTAAAACATTTAAAAGCTTTATCTGACCATTTTGCTTATTTTTTAGATGTTCCTCAAGCTTTATTTTTTCTTACATTGTGAAATGATCTAAGAGTTATAAATGACGTTGAAGAAGAACAAAGCAGCCCAGCAGTTGGGGAGAAAGCCCAGTATGTGCCATAATTTTCTGCTATGAAGAGATAAACTGATCAATGATATGCTACAGTGATTTTACCAGAAAGCTTGTTTATTGTTTTGGCTTTAACACATTAAAACTAGCAATGGTTCGATAAACAGGGATCACGTTAAGAATTTTCTTGCCAGCTATAAAGTTCCTTGTTGGTTTCATAGATCGTTTTCCCCCGAGGAAATCTGTGCTCAAAAGGGAGTTTTCTGAACTTGAGAACACGCTTTTATTTGAAAAACTATGAAGAAGCCCACAACACAGTGAATGAAACATCAAGAAAATGTAAACATCCTTTTGGTGGTAGAATTCCCTAAATACAGTGGAGGTCTTCTGATACAAAACAGCTGTGTTTCATGTGTATCTACAACCAGGCACAAGGAGAAATGCTGCTCAGACACCTTAAGTCATTTCAAATCAGCTTAAAGCATGTTTGGCGCTCTTAAATATTAATGAAAGTCAACAAGCAGTGAAGTCTTTGCCCTACAGGGACTGTCACTGGTCAGCTTCTTGCTGTTTGTTTCGAGTTAATCAAATTACTATATCATTGGTGCATTTGTACCCTCCACCATTAATGATGAGTGTCTTTGAAAAAAAACAGAGGATGTTCTTGGCATAACGGCACATTAATGCTGCTGGAGATGGAGGAGGGGTACTTTTGTACCTAGATTGCCCTTGTGTGTGAAATAGAGGTGTAGGTGAAGACCACTGTGGAAATCAGCCTCCAATAAGTCAGTCTGAAAGCCAGTTCACTCACGTCATCCCAGCCAGATAGGAAACACACATGCAAAGAAGAAAAAGAAGCTATGAAAGAAAGAGTTTACTGATGTTAATTTCTTAATTTGGTTCCTCTGATGTAGGATCTAGACATTAGTACCAGTCTCAACATGCATGGAAGTCACTTCAGAAAATCACTCCTGCAGGAGAACTAATTGTTATCAAGATGAAAAATACATTCTTGATGATACTGACGCTACTTATTTGTACTTGGCAAAACATACCTTTTTTTTCCAGCATTGAAATGGTTAAAATGAAGAAGCCAGGTTATTACACATTTCAATTCCAGAGTCAAATATAAAAATTTCTATTATAGGGACAATTAATTACATCTCAAAATGGCAAATGTGCATCCTTGTCAGGTAGAGTGTACTCTGATGGCCTTTCCTCAAACACTGAATGTGGAGATTTGATCTCTTCTAATGGTGCTGAGAAAAGGGTAATTACGCTATGGTCAAAGCTAATTTGCTTTCTGCCAGATGAACTGTTGTATTTTATTGTACGCTGACATTTTAAAGTAATTACGGCACTGTTGACCTTAGACAATTCCAGTTGTATCGCTGTCTACAGCTGCAGCGCCCGATCTACCTTTGGCTGGCAGACAGTGGCTGTAACGAGGTAATGACACGGACAAAGAGCACCATATGGGGCTCCTTTGAGATACACAAAGCCCAGTGAAAGGAAACAAGAAAATTTTAACATCATCATTACAGTCACACATCTTTACAGCTATAAAGGATCCTGTCCACACATGCCTGTGCGCACGCACATGCACACATAAACACGCAATCTAAACACTTTGCCTGCTTGTATCTTAGGTGTGTGCATGAGCGTGTGTGAGTGCACGCATGTGCGTGTGTGTGTGTTTCTTTTGTAAATGGCAGCAGGCATCACGAAGCAAAAGAGATCAGGTAGAAGTGAATGTGACGGACTGGTCTTCCACTGACACGAGTTCAAAGGCTAAAGACTATTGATTGAGATCAAAGCCCAGGTCCTTATCTAATGTTAAAGACACTCCTTGTTGTCAGAAAGCTGTGCACATAATTAGGCAGAAAGAAGAGCACTTCAGCCAGAGCGTCACTATAAATGGAGCTTCATTAAACTTAGATATTAGTTAATTTAAAGGAAGAAGTTATTATTCATTGATATATTTTAATGAGCTATCTGCTTGTCTTTTCCATTGTAAGCAATAAAAACGTGTTCAGAGTTCGGCCTGGTTAATGTATCTCTGCTAAGACAGCAAAATAGATTAATATCACTTGAAAAGAAAAAGGCTTTATCCTCTTCAAGCGAAAATGTTCAGGATATTGAGCTATGGCATTATTGTCAAGAAGAGGTGGGAGGAAACCTGAGCTTTATCGTCATGTTAAATATTTTATTCTGTTTATTAGGGTACATGAAAATGTACTATGGAAATGTGAGCTCGCTTACAATAAGCCGTGGGTGTTGCCTACATCATAGCTTATGGCCTATTTATGTGACAATTACATGGAGCAAAGGAATATCAATTTATTTCCTTTTGAATTACATTTATATCATTCAGGTTTTTTTTTTATACTAGTAATTATTAAAAGGGTGCATGTGTCACTAGCTTACTGAGGAAAAATGTTAATTTACAAATTATGTTACAGAGATGGTACAGGTTGCTCTAGTGTCCTCAATTTAGTTTTAACTGTGAGGTTTGTTTTCCCTCTAAAGTTTGTTTATTTCCCAGTCTTTTTCACTTCCATTAGTATTTGGGGATCTCTATGCCAATAGGGGCCTTTTTTTCAAAAAGGCAAAGTTCATTTGACAGAGTTACTAAAGAATTCCCATTCAAAGTTATAATTGCATGGAATTAAAGTATCTATTAAAATAGTCATTTCTGAGATGCTCACTTTTAGCAACATGTGACTGAAAATTGACCTTGTTTGTAAGCACAGTAAGAAAGTTCTGGAGTAGATGCAGTAATCTCTTCTTAGTTGCATTTTTGTTTTACCTTTAAAACTTAGGAAAAACAAACTGACCGATATACTGTATTCATAATGAAAGGCTTAGGGATATATTAATGCTATGAAAAACATTCTCATGAACCGTTAAATTCCACATTAAATTCCTGATATTGTTAGAATGACAACTATTCTAGCACTGTTATTTTGACATAAACATATCCACTCAATATCGTATATTAAAAAGAATGTGTGACCAACACATTTTAGAATGTGGAAGAGTAACAATATAAAAGCAATCCAAGTGTATTAGGCGGTACCCTAAAAAAACTTAAAATGCCAACGCTTTTGCTCTTTGTGCATTCAGACCTGAGTCTAATATTAGGAAACACAGCTGGAAATATGAACAACCTGTCTATTTGTGTTCTAACTTACTGATGTTGTTAGAGATGATACCTTACATCTAATTGTTTCATCTTTAAATATCCTTGATTTAAAACCTTCTTTGTATTTATTAATGAGTAACCCCATAGAAGCCCACCATTTCATATTTTTAGAAACTTTCAGAAAACATTTATTTCTCCAGGAATGTACATAGTGATGTGAAATCAGCATTTAATTGTCAAATTTTGTTTACTCTTCAAATCCTAAAAGGTAGAAAAAGAGAAAGAGTGAAAAGAAGACTTTCCAAAAGCTTCATTAAAAAAAAAAGAAGAGGAAAGAAAGAATCTCTGCCGTATTTCTGAAAGAGGAATGGATTAAGAGAGATACATGAGTCCAGAATAGCCACAGAATTGGGAAACGAGTTCTGATAGATGGAGAGTGAGTGGTAGAAAGAAAGAGAGTGACAAGAAGTAAGAAATCACTTCCTTGAATTAAGAGTGAGCGATGCTGCCAGAAAAACAGAGAGACATAGATGGAGTTGGAAGCACAGACAGGGAGAGAGAGCTACACACGGAAGCACCACTGCACAATAAAGACAGTGCAATGCCTGCAAACCAGAACATTAATGGTAATATCTGTGACTAGACCCTATAAAAATCCCAAGTCTTCTGAAGCTGACTGAATGCTAGTAAAAATAAATGAATAAAAGAAACAAAGCACAGACAAAATACGACAAAAGACATGTAATGGCTCCGAGTTCTAATCCTTACTGTTGATTTTTTTTACTGTTACTTATACAAACTTTCAGTATGAATGCCAATATCAATTCTTCCATTCTGTTCTATGAAATGGGACAGGTAAGGAAGACCTGAAAAATTTTGAAATAACTGAAAGACTGGGGCTTTAATCCAATATTTCAGTAATTCTGTTGATTATTTGAAAAATCAGATTCTTTTATACCATTAAAAAGTGACAGAGAAGCATTTCTTCCCTATGCAATGAAGGTTGTAAAACAAAACCAGAATTGGCAAGAGGAAGGATAGCTTTCCGGGAGGTTAAAATTTTAAAGCAAGCACTTAAAGTCCTTGGAAGAGTTTTAGAGATGTGTTGGAAGCAAAATGATTCTCCCAACTCTAGTTAAAATGAGCTAGTTTTCCATGCAAAGCTATTTTGAGCCATAAAAAGACAGTAACTCTAATCAAGTATATAGATTCATTAAGGACCATACTAGATCGAGGTCAAATATGTGACCCTCCAATCTGGGTGCACTTAGCTGAGGCAATACTATCTCATCATTACTATCTTGAATTTATTGTCCATGAAATAGGCTGTTGCCTGCTTTTCTATCAAAACAAATATAAAGACTAATCCAGTACGTAAAAGCGTAAGTCAGACTACTGAATCTTTTTAGCTGCACTGGATACACTGCAGTCTGCATAACATTTTTTTTAATATCTTCCATAAAATAATATATTTTCTCTCCCAAAGATCCATTGCATAGAGTGACTTTCATTAATTTCAGGAAATGGAAACCAATCTTTGTATATCTGCCTTTCTTTAAATGTCATCCATGCAGGAAAGTTTTAAGCAGCGTCAGTATTTTGCTCATCCAGTTAAAATTGGGGTGTAAGACAAGGGCACAGAGTTCTGAGGAAAAGGGAAGAGAGGAAAACTGACTGCAAAGGTAAATATTAAAGGTTCATAGAAAATTTCAGTGTATCTTAAGAAGAAAAAATATATATGCATATATTAATTTTGACACATTTATATACTTTTATTACTTTACAAGGCTTTAAAATGAACAGTCCTGTTATCAGGAAGACTTCTTTCAACAAGTAATGACTAGAAATTTGTTTGGCACTGACTTAAATAAAGTACTAGTTTTCCTTATTATTTTAGCATTTGCACACTCAATGTCTTCACTGGGCATTTATATAAGGATTAAAAAAAGAAGTAATTTAGGATTATTACAAAGTTAATTAAATTAAATGAAATCTTCAATTACTCTTAATTTCCATTAATATATAAAGTTTGGCCTTCAACATAAACTTTTTCTCTTTTCCATCACAAAGTGAAATACTTCTTGCTATAATTCGGACCAGCTGCAATTTGCAATTGCGCCAGGAAACACTTCTTGCACTGGTTGCTATTAGATAATGTATTTTACATAGATTAGCCTAAATTAAGCATCAGGAGGAAAATCTTTCTTCCGTTTCATTTTTTTTTCTGAAGGATGAGTAACTGTCAGTGTGTGGACACCTCTTTTCAAGGAACGTGTGAAGCTGTCACCCTGCTGCATCTGCAGGACAATCCAGATGTTACACAATATGAAATCCAGGCCTCAGCATCATGGTGATTGTCAAATGAGAACAACCTGATCATATGCCTGAGTCTCCGCAAAATGACAATTTTTGGAAAGTTGAAGGACGCCAATATCTTCAATTATTTTAAACCAGTATTTTTCTCTGTTACGTTTGCATTATCTTTTTCTAGGTTAGTATTAAAAATATTTAAAAGTCTATTTGGGATGGGAATGAACTATATCTCATGATCAGATTTCATTAGGACTTACAGAGAAAAAACATTCTTATATTTTAGAGGTTTTCTCTATCCGAGCTATCAAGGAGGAGAAATTCTGCTCTGAGGACAGTGTACGTGCCACACTGGCATCAGAGCCTGTTTATGCAGGTAAATGGCTGGTTTAGGACACCTCTGAACTGTCACGTACCATTTGAATTAATGAGGCCATACAGGTCCAAGGTCCCTAAAAGGGCCTCTCTAGATTAGGGTTTATTAAACCTGCCACAAGCTGCTTAGTGTTAGAAAAGTGACAACAGAAGCTCTTTTGGTTTAGCATTTTGTTCTTTCTTTTTTTCCATTTTTCTTCTTTTTAAACATTAAAAAAATATTTTCTCATTCTTCGGCAAACACCCTGCTAACTTACGCTGAAGAAATTCCTGTAGATTTATTGGATGCTCAAAAATTCTTTAAAGAACACCAATACTTTAAGAACAAAAAAACTCGATATCAAAAATACAAATTAGGTAGAAAAGTAGTTTTAAGATAATGCATGGTAAGTTAATAAATAAGGCAGTTCATATTATTTTATTTTGTTTATTTTTTAAGATTATTAAATTCAGCTACATTTCAGCAAGGTAAAATAATAGAAACTGCAAAAAAATACTGGCCTACATAATCGGAAATAAATAGAAAACATTCTCTCTGCCCAGGCATAATCCAATATTCAGCTGAGGGAATAAAATATCCTGGTATCTTCGTATGAAAATCACAAATACCAACAAATAAAGAAATGATAATTAGCATTCTTTAAGGATGATATTTAATATAATTCTCCTAACAGTAGTTTTATTGGCTTCATATTGGCTTCATATTTTGTTGTATATCCTTTGTTTGTTTCCTGTATTATTTCAAAACTCTTTCTCAAATGACTATAGTTTTTCTGGACCGTGAATGTTATTGCATTAATAGACTTTTGTTTTTGCTTAGAAAAATTTGAGTGCAAAATCAATTTAACATCTCCAAATCTATTAGGTGCTTAGCCTTTAATTTGCTGCACATTAACATTAAATGGTCAAAATATGAGGTTATTTTTGGAGTGATTATTATGATTGTAATAAGGCCTGACACTTGCGCCACTTCAAACACGCAACCACCAACAGTTCCATTACAACAAAAGAGCTCCCAGCATAACACATTTTAATAGTCAGAAGAGTTGTGAATTCACAGCTTTGCACAGCAGGTGTGGCTGCACGTTTTTGCACCCCTAAAGACACTTGCTCATCTAATCTGACAGATTAGACAATGGCACAAAACCCCCATCACCGATATCTAAACAAAGACTTCATTTCGGAAGAGACAAAGCTTCAGGCAGACCATGTTGCCACTAATAACTTTTCCGAGCGGAAAACAATGTATATTTTATTAATGAAAAACAAATTGTGGCAGGGAAGATGAATGCCTTGGCTTTTCTGACATTTTAAATAATTTGCTTTCCCTTCCCTTTTGTGCCTTTAATATTTACTTTCATATCAATCTTTACGCAATTTTCTTAATTAGCTATGGTGCTGGCGAAAGACGGAAGGCATCACAATGCAGGACCTTATAACCCATGTTGCAAGGGGAAAACAATTTTGCTATTTTTGGTGCGTAAACTATATTGGAAAGCATCACCTTAATTAGAGCCAGAGGTAAGTTGGACTTTGGGGCACCCACCCTTTGGTGACAAGGCTCCTGGCAAAGGGTTTCAAGGCAACCGGATTCCCTATTCGACTTCCTCACAGCTGAACATTAAAAAGTGAGGCTGAGGTTGTGCGTATTTACCATCAGGGACTGGCCTGAGCATTAACGGGCTTGGGCGGCTGATGTGGAGGCAGCTGCACTTATCATGAATCAGGAAAGGGAAATAGCAGCCCTGGTGTGCTGTAGGTCAGTCACAAATGTCGACTTGAGAGAGCTGTAAATCTCCAGCACGACTTCAGCCAGGGACTCACAGAACACCCTTCTAGCGTTTTCCTATAATTTAAAGATTATGTAAGGTATATCGTGAGAGTGTTCGATGAAAATATTAATTTAGAGATAAATCCTGTAAGTGCTCTGAAGCAGTGGCTTCTGCTGCATTTACACTTGAAACAGGACAGGCTGCTAGTTTTGTCAACAGTAGGAGGTCATGGAAGGCTGCCAAAGAAAACAAACCTTTTTCAATAAAATGCTTTCCATTCTAAGTAGTCACAGAATATCTCCTGTGCTGTTTTATTACTGATATTTAAACTGTGATATATTGTCTTTTGCTGACAATTTCTTGAGTTAGAAGTCTTAATCATAGAATGAAGTGTGGCACACACACCGGAAAGACAATTAATTACAGCAAACTCTGGCGAGTTCAAATAATTTTCTGCTGTTTTTGTTTGGGGTGGGGAGGGAAGCAGGAGGGGATGATAAAAGTTAGAGTGTGAACCATTTCTCTTTCTTTGTCTATTTGTTGTTGCCTGAAAGACATATGACATATATTGGTAATGAAAATCTTGAACCTTTGAGAAAAATGATAGAAGTTTCCCATTGAAGGAATCGTTTTATTAATGCAAATAATAAGGTACAACGTCATTTTCATTTATCAATATGGTATAATTGATCCTAAAATAAAAGTATTCTACATCTGTTTCTTTGTGTAATTGGATAAAAATGTTAAAATATGAGATAAAAAGCACAAAGCACATTCAGATTTGTCATATACTTAATAAGCTAAATTGGAAATTAATGCAGGGAAAATATTATCCAGGTAAGAATGAGAAAGTTGATGTGATTGACTTCCTAAACTACCTATCACTTGTAAGAAAAACATTGTGCTGGAGAACTGGTTACTGCAATTTTCATTTGCATTTTCTAACTAAAGATGCTTCTTTTGAAACTGGGAATCCATTAATGGCCTTCTGTCCTGTGGTTGGAAAATAAAACACACAGTGACTGTGGTTATATGCACCAAATCTTATTCAATGGGTACAGGCTACTATGAGGTACATATTCCATGTTCATCATTGTGATTCATAAAAAGACTGTAGTTTGACTTTTTGATTTTTACCTTTTATTATTCAAGCCCTAAAGATATATAAGAATAAATGCAAATTGAAAATAATATAAATGAGGATGTCACATATTCTTAACGATATCCTGGAGTTGCAAGATATAATTAACGTTATAGAGTGCCTGGAGAACCCAGGCAGAAACAGAATGAGAATTTAAGTCTCAATATTAGAAGTGTTGATGCAAAACTCGCAGGTATTTCTCTCGCTCGCTCCTTATTTTCTCAGAGTATGGTTCAAGTGTTTTAGTACTTCTCTTGGTATCCTGACTGGTTTTAAAAGCACCCTGTGCGTGGAGAACTCTGACACCTTCGGTGCAGGCGTTATCAGCACAGCGATAACTGTAAGCTATGCATGGCCACCTTTATTGTTTCACCGCTTTAAAAGCTGTGTTCCACTTTGAAATTACATTAAGAATATAAATTTCAACCTCAAAATTATGATTCTATACAACAGAGGCAGAGTGTGTGCTTTGTAGCACAAGATCCCTTTCATTTAATATTAAGCATTCATCCTCTCACATTTTTCTATTTTTGAAAACTATTTGAAATGAATAGACATACACCATAGGATTCTGGACCCTGCAGAATCCCAGGGCCTGTGGCAGACTGAAGCCTAGCAGCCTCTTGTGCAGACACTGCCAGCAGAATATTTGAAGTTGATGCAGCTTAGGAAGAGGCTGATCTTCACAGAAAAGCCAGAATTTCTAAAAAAAAAAAAAAAAAATTTAAAGCCATTTTACCCCTAATCATAGACAAGCATTAAAGATCTTAAAACATGGCTGTGATCAGGCAATTTTTTTCTGGCATACTTTTTAAGTGAAGACTACTGTCTGCACAATTCAGAATGAAGGCTTGATGTTCTTATACATCCCATATAGTCTCATTTTGAAAGCTATCAGCTATATGATCTTCCTGAGGCCCAGCCTGTCTCCTTCTTTAATATCACTAAAATGAATGGAAAAGCACAGAGATTATTTTGAATTGATGTGAAATATGCCTTGTCCCAGCTGTCCTATGACATGGCTCAGATTGGACACCATGCATTCAACTTGATTCCTTCATATTAGTCCATATAGAATGCAAGCCCTGAGTCCTCCTTTTTTGCTTTTTATAATCATCATCACTTACTTCTAACCACCCACACAGGGGAAAAATGTCATCACAAGGCATTAAGGAAACGGAGACAATGTTCTTGATCACTGGTTCTATTTTGCTAAACCAGTTTAAATTCAAGTTTTAGCTGTGAATTAACTCTGTCTAGAGTTTCATGGTGCAAATAAAATAAGATGCTTTTCTATCTCATGAGCACAAAATACAAAGTTCTAATACTATTTACCTAGGACTAAAGATATTGATTTTATGAATTGAAACTGAATCTATAATTGCTTACCATTAAGAAATAGCATATCACTGAAATGGAAAATAGAATGTGGAAATGAGGATCAAGAAAAAAGTTTATTATACAAGTAGAGTCTTCTCTTTTGGGTGTCTCCCTAATACAGCTATGATACCAAGAATCTCCACTGAAAAGATTTTGCAATTGCTAAATCTGATAGATGATTAGCATCCTATGATCACCATCACTTGACTGAGAAAATACTGGACCACAAAGAAAGTGAGAGTAAAAGGGAAAACTATAGTGTGAGAGTTTGTGGACATAGTTGGCATAGTCAGAAAAGAAGGAAGCTTATTTACCTGTTGATGCACATAAATGAGTCAATAATTGTTGTTATCATCTTATGACATAGGTCAATATTTCGTCATACAGTAAGTAATTGTAAATCATTATGTAGAGTTCAGGCATTATGATGTCTGCTGAGGTCAGAGAGTTAAGATATAGCCCTTAGTTTCAAGAGAAACCTAGAGTTTAACAGGAAAATTCACAGCAGTTCCTGAATCCCCACTAAAACATTTGTGACCCTCTATGGTCAAGGTCTGCAACCTCAATGAGGTCCACAGGGCTGCCTGGTCAGCTCTCTCACCCATTCTTTACAGCAACTATTTCAAACTCAGTCTCATCTCTCCAAAACATTTATCCTAACATAAATCACTCACTCTCAGGAAATAACCTTTCTTCCCACTCATCAAGGGAAATAGATGACGACCAAAATAGACCACTGAGCATCCACTCCTTCAACTTGCTGATGTCCAACAGATACCCAATCTGAGTCCTCTTTCCTCCCTCTCTGCTGCCACTCCCATCCCACTACCAAAATTGCTGCCACCAGTGCTGCCCAAAGTTTCAGCCATTCTCTTATTTGACCTTGGCATAGGTTGACACTAGAAAGTACTTCACTGTTCTTGAAAAGTATTCTCACCCTTGCCTCTTCCTCACCTGTCGGCTTGTCTGAATACTACACTTTCCTCAAACTACTTTGGTAATTCCTTCTCTGGGAACTTTGACTGCTTGTTTTTGCTCATTTGTCTGTTAAATACAGATTTTTAATACGGTTCTGTCTTTAAAATATATGAAAACATTATTATAGGGCCTAGTATAGCAAGAGTGATGACTATTTTTGTTTGTTTGTTAGTGGCTAAAGAGATAACAAAAGGAAATCTTGTCATCTTGTCTCATGTTATTTTTCATTATACTTCAATTTCTTTTGTAGTCAACCACAATATTCAGTTAATGTCCATTGTGTACAAAGCACCATACTATGTATTAAAGAAAGTAACATAGGCTTTCTGCCAAGTCTACAGGATTAACTCTCTTATGTCCATTATGTAAGGCTCATACAAAACCTTTGCGATCATTAGTAGCATGTGTGAGTCCCCACGTGTTGTGCAGCACATCGACTTTTGATTTAGCACAATTGTGGGGCAGAGTTTGTGCTTTCTCCAGGAACTTTCCATAAATCCTCCCAAGTCTGATGATATGGGTACATCCACATCCATCAGTAAGACCAAAGTTACTATGTCAAGAATTTGTGTAGACTCTGGAAACTCTTGACCCCAAAGTTTTCTACAAAAACTGAAAGATAACATCACTTATTAAATTCATTTCATCTGAAAAAGTAGCTTAGCTTAAAAAATATACTCAGTATATGTCAAGTGACGATGCTTTCCATATGCTAGACCCTTTTCCATAGGTCAAATATTAAAGATGTCACTTCAGTGCTTCATGTTGGAGCCATAGCACAGGGGCAATTGGACTCAAACATAGCATCCTATAGCATAGAAACTATCACAAGATTCTTAATGAAAATGTTTGCAGAATGGATTGTGAGGTGTCTAGGTTGCCATTGGTTTTTTTACTTTACTCATGAAGACAAGAGTTTCTTTAAAAAGCAAACTCATTTGACTCTTCATACTCTAAATATTAGGACAGGGAAGTATAGATTCTGGGCAATTTACTAACAATATGCTCAGGGGCATGTGTGACACCCAGAAAGTTTTGCTAAATTAGATTTTACTCTTATACTCTTGGGACTTTCTCAATAGAATCACCATCAGGGTTATTCATGCTGCTTTGTGACAGCAAAATATTGAATTATGAGTGTTAGTGAAAAGAACGTACATGGAAGAGATCATGGAAATGATGTCTGGTTTCTTTGCAGAACTGATGTTCTTATGAATTGTTTTTCTTAAGGAAAATAAAGGTGGAGCTGTCTTTCCATTTCCATGTTAAAGGATAAAACAATAAAAGAAAGTGAAAAATGAATTTCAAATTTCACCTTTTGGAAATCTTTAGAAATGGGACATTTACTCATTTGCTCATGGTCCTCATTAGTTGAGGAAGGAAAATCTCACAATCGTATGCTATGATGAACGAGAGAAAGGAAGACTCAACTAAAATCCCTCTGCTCCATCACTCTGCTCTTTTACAGCCAGTACCTATGTTTCATTCTCTTTATCTACCTGGGCCAGACAGCAGAGAATGAAGCTGGGAGGTGGGGAGCAATGCATAAGTAAAGATATAACCCACTAGAATGGAGGTATAGGCATTAGAAAATGTGGTTTTCTGCCTTTAGTGACATTTGACAGAAAAATTAGAGCAGGCACCGTCTTCACCTTTATCCTTCTCTTCAAATAACCTCTTATCACATTACCTTCACAGGGTATAGGGACGAAATAAAACAGATACAGGGTAGTAGTGATGGGGATTGGACAGGGTCTTTCCAGGGCTCCAGATATCAGCTTCACAGACCTTGCTGCTTTGCCACCTTTGAAAATCTCTATTGTACAAAAGACTTGTCCATACCCTGGTAATTGCTAGGCTGATTATTTAAACCTTTTTACCTTTCAAGAGTTATCCCTTCTTTCATTGCTGAATCAACACAGTTAGCAAGAATAAGAATTACCATGTATATGGGACATAATAAATATTAGGGGCCGGCTCAGCGGCACAGCGGTTAAGTTCACATGTTCTGCTTCAGTGGCCTGGGGTTCACCGGTTTGGATCCCAGGTGCGGACATGGCGCTGTTTGGCTAGCCATGCTGTGGTAGGTGTCCCACATATAAAGTAGAGGAAGATGGGCACGGATGTTAGCTCAGGGCCAGTCTTCCTCAGCAAAAAGAGGAGGATTGGCAGCAGTTAGCTCAGGGCTAATCTTCCTCAAAAAATAAATAAATAAAATTAATTAAATAAATAAAATAAAAATGAATATTATGTTTAGAGAGAAGCTCTTACAGAATAGGCAGTTTTAATTGATCCTCAGCATTAGAAATATAGATGTAAAAGAAAAAACTGGGGACACAAGAACTCTATTTTAAAAGCTACAAGATTTAAGATGTCAGATTTTGAAAAGTTCCATTGTGAACAGAGAAATCTATCAGAAAGAGATTATGAGACACAATTTGGCAAATAAACAGCACTCTGGATAATTTAGGGATTTTCAGATTTAAATTATAGAATATTAGAAATGATCCAACTGGATCCATTGTGTAAATAAGTAAATCAAGCCCCAGGAACAAAGTCCTCTAATAAGGCAATACCAGAACTAAGAATACTTGTTACACCTGTGCTAGAACTTAATCCACCAGATCACAATGCCTATTTGTAAACCTTACTCAGTATTGTTTGGACTGGATCAAAATAATAATCTTTGTTTAGGAATGCATACTTAATCATGATACATCTTACATAGGGTACTGATAATTCATTCTATGTCAATATTTACTTTTCATTTTTTTCTGCTTCTTGATGAGTTATTGTCCTAAAATTGAATGCCTTCAGAAATTAGCTTCTTAGAGGCAAAAAACCCCTAAAGCTTACCTAGCTACTTTTGGGGAAAAAAATAAGAATAACTGGAAATAATTTACTCTGTTATACAGAGTACTTCTATGTTAGTTAGAAAAGCTTTGAGTGTTTGGAAGAAAATTTGAGGTCTTACTTCAAAAATATTCTATATATAGAGTAAGCGTATTTTAAGCAATCCAGGAAAAACCAAGTGTGTATCTGATTTCTTTAAGTGCCACACAGTAATATTGAAAGTGTCCAGTTTTCAACAAAAAAAGTTGAGGTATTCAAAGAAACAGGAAAATGTAGCCCATAACAAGAAAAGTCAATCAATAGAATTGTTCTGAGGAAGCCCAAACATTAAGTTTATGACACAAAAACTTTAAATAAGTTATTTTAAATATTTTCAAAACCTAAAGGAAATCTTATGTAAAGAATTAGAGAAAAGTGTGAAAACAACATCTCTGCAACTAGAAAATATTAAAAATGAGGTAAAATATAGTATAGATATATATTCTTTGTGTTCTAGAGCTAAAAAAATATGACTGACATAAAATATTCACAAGAGGGACTCCACAACACATTCAAGCTAGTAGAAGAAAGAATCAGCGAACATGAAGATAGGTCAGTTGAAATTAGGCAGTTTGAGGAACAAAGAGAAAAAAATTAAAAATAAACTAAGTCTAAGAGATTGATGAGACACAATCAAACATAACAACAAACACATAATGCCAGTCTCAGAAAAGGAGAGAAAGAGACAGGGAGTAGACAGACTATTTGAAAAAATAATAGTCAAAAACTTCCCAAATTTGATGAAAAACAATAATCTACACATCCAAAAAGCTTAAAAATCTCCAAGTAGGATAAATTCAAAGAGATCCATATCTAGAGATGTCAAAATCAAACTGATAAAAGACAGAAACAAAAATAAAATCTTGAAACCAAGCAATCAGAAATAATACCACATACAAGGGATCTTTAGTCGATCAAAGCTGATTTCTTATCAGAAACCATAGAGGCCATAAAGGCAGTGGAAATGACATATTAAAGTGCTAAAGGGAAAAAAAAAAGGTATCTGTTAATCAAGAATTCTGGATCCAGCAAAACTCTCCTTCAAAAATAAGAGAAATGTAGACATCTCCAGATAAACTAAAACTGAGTTTGTTGCTAACATATTTGACCTACAAAGGTTCTTCAGGCTGAACTGAAAGGACAATGGACAATAACTTGAATCCATGTGAAGAAATAAAAAACACTGGTCAAGTAAACATCACAATAAATATAAAAGGCATAATAATATATTTTTCTTTGTAAATACTTTTTTTCTTTTTGATTCAAAACAATCTTCTTAGATAAATAACTATACATCTGTGTTGTTAGGCACAAAATATACAAAGAGATAAGTTGTGATGATAACAGCTTAAAAGTGGGGTAGAACAGAGCCATAGAGGAGCAAAGTTTTTGTATACTATTGAAATTGTTAGTATTAATCTGAACTAGATTGTTACAAATTAAATGTTTATTGTAATGACCAATGCAACAAAAAGAAAATAACAAAAAATGTGTAGTTAAAGATGTGACAACAAATTAAAATGGTGCAATAAAATAAATTGAAAGTAAAAGGATGGAAAAAGATATTCCATGCAGACAGTAACCAAAAGAAAGCTGGAGTGGCTATACAAATAAAAAAGAAAATAGACTTTAAGACATAAATTGTTAATAGAGACAAAGAAGGACATTCTATAATGAAAGAAGTGTAAATCCATCAAGAAGCTATAACAATTATAAAAAATACATGCTCCTAACAACGAAGCCCAAAAGTACATTAAGCAAAAACTGACAGATTGAAGGGAAGATAGACAAATCAATAATAATAACTGGAGACTTCAACACCATATTTTCAATAAAAGCTAGAACTAGACAGAAGATCAATTAGTAAATAGAGAACCTGAACAACAGTATAAGCCAAATAGACCTGACTTAATAGACCAATGGACATCTATAGAACATTCTACCCAATAAGAGCAGAATTCACATTTTTCTCAAGAAAACATGGAATATTCTCCAGGAGTGACCATATTTTAGGTCAAAATACAAATCTCAATAAACAGAAAATGATTGAAATTGTAAATATGTTCTACGATCACAATAGAAAAAGACTAGAAATCAATAGTAGAAGGGAAAATTCACAAATACATTGAGATTAAACAACATACTCCTAAATAAAAAATGAGTCAAAGATGAAATCACAAGAGAAATTGGAAAATATTTGAGATAAATGAAAACAAAAATACAAGATACCAAAACTTATGGGATGCAGCTAAAGCAGTCTTTAGTGAAAAAATTCTAGCTCTAAATGCTTACTTTAATAGAGGAGGAAGATTGCAAATCAATCTTCCATCTTGAGAAACTGGAAAAAGAAGAGAAAGCTAAACCCAAAGCAAGAGGAAGGAAAGAAATAATAAAGACTCCAGTGGAAATAACTGAAATAGGGGGAAAAATAGAGAAATCAATGAAAACAAATGGAAAAACCTATAAATACACTGATGAAGAAAAGAGAGAAGACTACTAAAATTGGGAATGACAATGGTGACATTACTTCTTGCTTTACAACAACAAAAAGGATGACAAGGGAATACTATGCATAATTGTTTTCCAACAAACTAGATGAAATGTACCAATTCTTAGAAATGCACAACCTACCAATACTGATTCAAGAAAAAATAGAATATCTGGACAGGCCTATTACAAACAAAGAGTTTGAGTTAGCAATCAGAAAGCTTCTAAGAAAGAAAAGCCCAGGGCCAGGTGGCTTCATTGGGGTATTACATCAAATGTTTAAAAAATAATTGACACTAATCCTTTCCAAACTCCTACCAAAAAAATAGAGAATAAAGTGATGCTTTTTAGCTCATTCTATGAGGCCAGTGTTACCCTAATTCTAAAGTCAGGCAAAGATATCACAAGAAAAGAAAACTACAAATCAATATTTTTATGAATGTAGATAAAATACTAACAAACAGACTCTGTAGTATATAAAACTATAATATATCATCAGCAAGTCGAATGTATCCCAAGAATGCAAAATTCATTTAACATGTTAAAATCAATCATCAATGTCATACATCATATTAACAGAATAAAGAAAAAAATAAACATGATCATCTCAATAGACACAGCAAAAGCCTTTGACAAAATCCAACACACTTTCGTAATAAAACTGCTCAACAAACTAGGAATGGAAGGAAACATCCTCTGCCTGATAAAGGGTGTCTATGATAAACCCATGGCTAACATCATACTTAATGGTGAAAGACTGAAAGCTTTCCCTCTAAGATAAGCAACCAGACAAGGATATCTGGCCTCATTACTTCTATTCCGCACTGTACAGGATTTCTAGCAGGGCATTTAGGCAAGAAAAAGAAATAAGTGTCATCCAGATTGGAAAGAAAGAAGTGAAATTATCTATTTCCAGGTGCAATGATCTTATATATAGAAAAGACTAAAGAATACACAGGCACATGCAAACACACACACACGAACAGTTGGTAAATGAGTTCAGCAAAGTTACAAGACACAAAATTAATGTACAAAGATTCAATTGTATTTCTTTCCGTTAGCTACAAACAAATTAAGAAAACAATTCTATTTCAACAGCATCAAAAGGAATAATATACTTAGGAAAAAAATGTAACCAAAGAAGTGGAAAACTTCTACCCTAAAAGCCACAAAACATATTTAAATAAAAGAAAAGTTAAATAAATAGATACACTTTGTCAATGGATTAGAAGACTTAATATCATTAAGATGGCAACACCCCCCAAGCTGATGGACAGATTCAATGTAATCCCTATTCCAAAATTCCTTTTTCTGCCAAAAAAGACAAACTGATCCTAAAATTTATAATGAAATGCAAGGGAGTCCAGATAGCAAAAACAATCCTCAAAAATAAGAATGAGGTTGGAGGACTCATATGTCCTATTTCAAAACTTACTGCAAAGCTATGGTAATCAATACAATGTAGTACTGGCAGAAGTCTAGAAATATAGGTCAAGGGAATAAAATTGAGAGTTAAGAAATAAACAAATTCATCTATGGTCAATTGATTTTTGACAAAGGTACCAAAAGTATTCAATACAGAGATATAATATTTTCAACAAATAGTTTTGGAAAAACTGGATATCCATATGCAAAAGAATAAATTTGGACCCCTCACACAATGTACAAAACAAAAAAAAACTCAGAAAGGATCGCAAGTATAGATGTTAGAGCTAATGGTGTAAAAATCTTAGAAGGACTCATAGGTGTAAATTCACATCACCTTGGATTAGTCAAAGGTCTCTTAGGTATGACACCTAAAGCAAAAGCAACAAGTGAAAAATAGATACATTGAACTTTATCTAAATACAAAAATGTTGTGCTTCAGAAGACACTATCAACAAAATAAAAAGATAACCACAGAATTGGCGAAAATATTAGCAAATCATATATCTGATAAGGATCTAGTCTCCAGAATATAAAAATAACTTTCACGACAAAAAGAGAGAGAACCCAATTAACAAATAAGCAAAGGATTTGAGCAGACATTGCTCCAATGAAGGTATACAAATGGCCAATAGACACCTAAGAAGATGCTTGACATCATTCATCATTAGGGAAATGCAAATCAAAACCACAGTGAGATACCACTTCACACCCGCCAGGACGTCCATTAAAGAAAAAGAGAGAGAGAAAATAACAAGTGTTGATGAGGATGTGGAGATATTGGAACAACAAACCTTGCTGGTGGGAATGTAAAATGGTGCAGCTATGGAAAACAGTTTGGCAATTCTCAAAAAGTTAAACATAGGCTTATCATATGTCACAGCTATTCTCCCTCTAGATATACACCCAAGAGAAGTGAAAACATGTTCAAACAAAAACTTGTACACAAATGTTCATAGCAGAATTATTCATAATATCCAAAAAGTGGAAACAATCCAGTGTCCAACAAGTGATTAATGGACAAAGAAATGTGGTACATCCACACAATGAAATACTGTTTGGCAATAAAAAAGAACGAAGTACTGATACATGCTACAACGTGTATTAACCTTAAAAATATCATGCTAAATGAAAGAAGCCAGTCACAAAAGACTACCTATTGTGTGACTCTATGTATATGAAATGTCCAGAATAGGCAAATCCGTAGAGACAGAAAGTAGATTAATGTTTGCCTGGGGGTAGGAGGAAGAACGGGAATTAGGAGTCGCTGTGAACAGATAAAGTATATCCGTTAGGGGTGATGGCAACATT
>NC_060273.1:116905039-116946350 GCF_021613505.1 Equus quagga | reverse complement strand
CCAATACAGAAACTTACATGTCATCCTCAAATCTTTCCTTTCCATTGTCCAACAGCTACAGTCAATTCTACATCCTACACTTCCTTTAAGTCTGTCCTTTTCTATTTAATCATCACTGGCACTGTCTGCTTTAAAGACTCTCAGCCCTAGTCATGTAGAGTCCTGCTTTATGCTGTTTACTTCCCTTCATTCTTTAAAAAGATAAATTCTTTTAAAAAATATACACAAATCTGATCATGCCATTTTCCTGCTCAATATTTTATTCATATTAAATAAATATCAATTTATGTTTGGGGCCATCGGGCCCCATCTTTTGCTCCAATGAAGTATATGTGTTAACCTTTTGAGCTCAATGCATTATTTACAGGCATATATTTAAATAGCATGTTTTATACTTTTATTATCAACACTTTAATTAAAACATCATTATAAGTTCATTAGAGAAGTGAAGGGTTCAGGAAAGAGGTGATAATGGAAAATTTTTTTTAACTTAATACATAAGTCATGGTGTCGTCCTTTAAAAGAAAATGATTGTAGCTAAATTAGATCAACTTCCACTGGTGACAGTCAAGTTTAATAAATCACCTTTAAACCAGCTCTTACTTTCATATCAAAGCTAAAAATATAATTATACAAATCAATATGTTAGGAGAAAAAAATGAAGAAAACACAATAGTGCTTACATAAGATTATGTCAGATGGAGAAATTGAGAAGGAACTATTTTTAAAAGAAGAGGAAAAAGCTATAAGGGAGACAATTTAGGACTGAAAGAAATAGACATTATCTTTTGTTCTTTTTCGTTTTTATTTTACACATTAACCATAACTTTGGCTCCTCAAAATTGTTTGACTGAATATACTTGGCATGCACTCAGTTTTGTATATCATCCCACAAAATTTCATACATTTAAAGTTTATTACAAGCATTATTACTTAATGTAATTTTTATACTGTGTTTTGGCTAATATAAGCCATATTTGAGAATAATATCCAATATCTATTTCCAAGAATTCTTGAGAGCGACAGATTTTTGTAACTTTTGATTTTTAAATTAAAATACTTTATTTGTCATCAGATACTTACGTTGTCATTTTCCTTTGGATGACAATTTTACTGAGCTGAACAGTGTTCCCTCCAAATTCATGTCTCCCCAAATACTCAGAATATGACTTTATTTGGAAACAGAGTGTTTCCAGATATAATTAGTTAAGAGGAGGTCCCACTGGACTGAGTTGGCCCTAAATCCAATGATTGGTGTCCTTAGAAAGAGAAAGAAATTGGGACAGAGACACAGACACACAGGGATCACACCATTTGACAATAGAGACAGAGATTGGAGTGACGCTTCCATAAACCAAGAAAAGCCAAAGATTGTCAACTACCGTCATAATCTAGGAGAGAAGCATGGAATAGATTCTTTCATAAAGCTTCAGAGGGAGCATGGCCCTGCTGATCATTTGATTTCAGACTTCTAGCCTCCAGAACTGTGCGAGAATAATTTTCTGTTTTTTAAACCACCCAGTTTGTGATAATTTGTTATGGCAACCCAAAGAAACTGACACAATAATAAAATTCTTCTTTTCATTAAATTCCTCTGATAACGAGTTGTAGAAGATGTTGTGATGACTTTGGTTGCAAAAATCAGGCAAATCACATTTTCAAAAAGATTTATTTAGAGGTATGATTTTATGTAGAGGTGAATCATGAACTCCCTCAAATTTATTCTTTTCCCTGCCCTAAAAACTGTAAAAGAAAAAATCAGAAGATGGTCTATAAATACCTACATAATTGAAACAGGAGAACTGGATAGAGTAATTCAGTACAAGGATATCCATCCCTTTACCTCTATCTAATTCCCACTCCCACACCCAAGGAAATGGGTAAAGCCCATAAAGGTCATAAACCAGATGGGACTCAATCCCAGGTCTGAGCCACCATTAGCGTGACCAGAGGCTCTTTACTGCTCTCTGTCAAAATGCGCTAAACTTTACTCTAGTGAACTTACCTTGGAAATATTTCAAAATAAACAATTTAAAATGGACTAATATTTCAAAGGAAGAAGAGACCTTGGAAAACATCTGCTTCATTCCTCTCATTTTAAAGACAAGAAAACTAAGATGGAAAGAGCTCAAGTGGCTTTCCTTGATTATACAGATAATTAGCAATAGAATCATAGCTTGAATCCAGATCTCCAAACTTTTCTGAACCTTATTGTCCTTCCACTGTAGCTCCCATCTGGAGTGTCTGGCTATGATCAGACACTAACAAACTTGCCCTCGCCATTTCACATGTTATAAGTAGTCAAATGTGTTTTCTTAGGTTTTGCTTTTTTTTTTTTCTTTTTCAAGGTATGCTTTTTGGTGAGCCAGATTGGCCCTGACCTAAAATCTGTTGCCAATCTTCCTCTTTTTTTTTCTCTTCTCCCCAAAGCCCCAATACATAGTTGTATATCCTAGATGTAAGTCAATCTAGTTGTCCCACGTGGGATGCCACCACAGCGTGTAGGTCCACACCCAGGATCCCAACCCTCCAACCCTGGGCTGCCCAAGTGGAGCATGTAAACTTAACCACTGTGCAACATGGCCAGCCCCTAGGTTTTGCTTTTAATGAAACCTCTATTTTAGGAGTCTTCAAATGATATTCTTTAAATGGTAAAAAGTATTTAAAGATAAATAATGCATTCAGCATAACTCTTCTTTTTCTTAAGAGAATTACAGTGTTTCTAGCAGATGCTATATTGACAGACTTGAGGACTGATTTTCAAACTATTACCAGAATATTTAAATCACAAAAAGGTATCTGAAATAATTGTATTTATCTTACCAGCCTGGAACAATTTTTCAATTCTTTGATGGATTGAGAGTAGCTTCTACGAAAGAGATTGAAGATCATTACAAATTGTGTCTATAGCCAAGAGAGATGTAGTAAAACACACACACAAAGAAATGTGATAAGACACACAGTATGTACACACACAAACACCCACATGTATATAAAGGACAGAAGAAAAACTGGCTTGAGAAACAGAAATGTTCACTTAGAAATCTACCATAAATTTGAAGTTGCAATCAATGGCCAACTTCTGCTCCCGCTTGATGCCAAGAAGAAAAATAATGGCTAAGCGAATACAATTAATCACTGTATTTACATAACTATCATTTTCCTATGTAAAGAGCTACCCTGGTGAGTGGTGTAACACTTGTCAATTAGTTCTAATTAGCGTTTCTGCCTCTAAACGTTTGACTCCACTTTCAATTACAATAGTTTGTGTATCTTAACAACTGTACTAGATATGCTTGTATGAGGCCTGCTACATTTTAAGCATAAACTATCCAGCCTCTACACCCTTCTCAGCTAAGCAGGACCATGCTGTTCTCTGTGTATGTAGGGCAATTTCCTGGACTTGATGTGGGCGTCTAAGGATGACCCAATGGCTGGCTGCCCTGATGAAAACAAATTAAACTTCCTTAGTTAGCCCCCAGAAACAACTAAAATTTCACTGCAATAATTTTGCAACAACTCAGCCTTTGACTTGGTCATTCTTTAGGATATCTACAAATAACTCTGAGTGCAGAGGTTTAAGAGAAAACTAAATGGAAAGACATATGTCGGCAAGTCACTTGAACACATAACGTGAAATAAACTTTTACCATCACGAGTTTATTTACAGTAAGTGGTAAATATCTAGAGATGTGAATGCTGTATTTTGTATGCTTTTCTATAATTTCCTTAACAAAAGAATTCTGATTTTCTTGGAGGTGTCTATAAGCACAAATCTTCAAAAATTGTTCTGGAAGAATGAATATTTAGGTACATTCTCTTATGAGATTTATGAAAAACTCAAATTATCCAGGAAAACAAACTTTGTCCCTAACTAAAGTTGGTTTCATTCTGATTTACTGCGGCTTTTCTATAGAAATTCACCTGCATCTGCAGACTCTGCTTTTTCAGTCTTGAGGAAGCCGAAGGGCCAGTACGGCAAATGGAGGTGAACAATTTTCCATTCATTCTTTCAAGGATCTGGAACTGAAGATTTGTCAGCCCTGCAAGTGGGCTGTGGCCTTCCAGGAGATTACTGATAGTTCCTGTTGCATGATCCACAACAAAGCCTGAACAGACATCTGCCAAGAGACAAACCAAACCTTTTGGTGATTCCAAAAGATTAGCAAATATTTCCTTATGGAGAGGGGAAACAAAAAAACATCAATTTTCTATATCAGAAATGGCAGCCATCTTTGTATCCTAAATTAATTATTGGAAACCAAAAAATATTCATAGAAAGTTAAGAAGATTCAGAATCTTTATTTCAACATCTTCTTATGACTCTAGAATTATTTGTTAGTTCAGACATGAAAGTTAGGAAATCAGGAACTCCTGAGAAGAGGTCTAAAAAATCATAGGAATGTTACCTTAAGTGGAGATGCCTCGTGAGAAAACAACAGGTAAAAAGTTTTCTGTCATCTCTACTTAAAAACTTCTTTTATTTCTCTAATTCCTGCCTAGAGCAATTTAACACCCCTACCTCAGAAATGAGAAATTGAGTAAAGAGCAACAATTCCAATATCTTCAAGTCAAAGTGTAATGTCAAGTTTGCATTGATCAGGAAACCGAATCAATAAAGGAGCAAGGTCTCAAAAAAAAATGCATTGCAGGGAAAAGCTGATTGATTTCATACATATCAAGATATTCCTGAATCCAGTTATGTGATATGTTCTCACTGCTTTTTTTAAAGTATAAGCATCCAGGAAATTTCCTAATTTGTCTGTAAAATAATAATTAAAGTTGGTTAGAGGCCAAAGAATCATTGGTGAAAGTGGTTTTTTCATTCCCATACACAACCTGGAAATCTTAAACATATATTTGAGGAAATAATAGGTAGAATTAAGTGATTATGGGACTATGCAGAAAGTGTTTGGGGTTTTTTTTAGACTTTCAGCAAACAACTATTCCTTTTCATCTGCACAGAAGATACGTGGTCACGTATGATAGCTTTGAGGTAATACTCGCTTTGTTTTCTTTGATGAAGAATTATGCTAAATTATATTTTAGGTTATAAATTACTGTAATAAAATTGTTAAATTGGTATTATAAATTGATTCACCTTTTTTGGAGGAAAATTTGCAATTTCTATTAAGTATTGTTAATAACTATCATTTAGCAAATGTTCATCGTATGGCAGGCACTGTTCTAAGCATTTACAGTCATTCTTAAAACACCTCCATGAGGTAGGTACTAATGTATTTCCTTGAATCTAAAAAACCATTAATTGTAAAGGGCACCTATAGATGTACATCTAAAAGAAAGAAAGGAAAAACACTGTGAATTATATGAAGTACATTTTTTTCTTTATAATTTTTACTCTTACTCAAAGAGTTCTTTAACTTTTAGACCTGAACTTTGTCATATATCCCTCCTATGCATATGTAACATTGAATGTATAAATAAAATCAATTGGTTGAGATTCCTTACATTTGGGGTCCAATTCTTCTTAAATACTTTTTGACTCAGAATTAACAATGTCTATGTTTTTCTGCAAAACACTATCCACTATTTCATCAAGATTGTTGGTGATGCAATATTTCCTTAGAGAATTCTATTTCTTCATCTCTAGGGTTTTCTTGCAGGCTTTTGACACCCATTTGGCGAATTTTGTTATTGGGTTTTTTAAAATTTAAATTAGGGGCCAGCCCCGTGGCTGAGTGGTTAAGTTCGAGCGCTCCGCTTTGGCCGCCCAGGGTTCAGATCTTGGGCGCGGACATGGCACCACTCATCAGGACATGATGAGGTGGCATCCAATGTGCTACAACTAGAAGGACCACAACTAAAATATACAACTATATACTGGGGGGATTTGGGGAGAAAAAGCAGAAAAAAATAAAATTAAATTAAATTAAATTTAAATTAAAGTAGCAACAGAAGGTTTTCAGACAACAACCAAGACTCATATTCCTGCCTTCAAGGGCCTTAAATGGCTGTTGAAGGGTTATAGGTGTCCAGTAGTAACAACCTACGTGCACCAGTGTCAGCAATAACATCAATAATATGTCATCCTGCTATCTGGCTGACAATGGTTGTAAAAATGACATCAACAGGGAGATGGATTCTGACATCAAAAATGTTAAATTATGAGAATGAATGAGGCAGAAATAAGGAGAGACAGCTTTGTATAGTGCTCTGTAGTCAGATTGTGAAGAACTGTACCCACAGAAGAGGTGGGTACGCAACCCAGCTCTTCTACTTACTAGCTACATGACTGTGGATAGGCCATTTAACCTTTTTACTCTTTAATTCACTCATCAATAAAAAGAATATAATAATAGTAACCTTACCTTGCAAGATTATTTTGAGAAGAAAAAGCAGTAATAAGCTATCCACTTCTGGGTATTTATTCTGTAGAAATACTCATAAATGTACAATTATATATAAATATAAAGACAGAGATATACACATGAAAGGCCATGTTTTTGGTGTTAGAAACTCCTAAATTTCTATCAATATATTAGTTATACAAATTACTGTATATACACACAATAGAATACTATATAACTCTTAAAAATAATAAAAAAGGTCTATATGTGAAGACGTGGAACAATAGCCAAGCTATATTAATGAAAAAGCAAGCTTTTAGAACAAAATAGTCCCTTATTTAAAATAAATAAATAAACAAGAAAATGAACAATCATACATATGCATGCTTATGTTCACATGAGTGTATATACGTATTTGAATATTATTTTTAAAAAGTCTGAAAGCTTCTTACCCAAATTTTAACAGTAGTTGTATCTGAAGGATCAGATTATCTACACTTCATTCATTTCTCTATTTCTTGAAATTTTACATGGAGTTATAACACATTTATGATCAGAAAAAAATTAAAATTACTGTAAGACTATATATTTATACATTATACATTTATTTAGTTTATACATTAGGTGTATATTGTAAGATAAAACTATATACACCAATAGGGTGTTAGGAAAATAAAAGGAATATAATGAGATCTGAGCAACAAATTCCCTGAACACTTCCTCAAAAATAAAATTGCCTTGTCCTCACCAAAAAAATAAATAAATGAAATAAAATTGCCTTGGACAAAGTTTTTTTTCTGCCAGTCGTTATTCACTATAAATTTCTCAGTGTATTCCTTCAACATCCTCTGACATTTCTTATTTATTCTCTGTAGCTTCTCCCCTATTTTATATCTAAATGGGGAGTTTCCTATCCCTAACTTCTGCTCTCTGGCTATAGCAGACTCCCTCACCCCTTCTGGTAGAAGCAGTCCCACGGAAAAATGTGGCCCATTTCCGAGGTCAGCCTCTGAAGTGCGAATTCGAACAGCCGCCTCTAATCACTTGCACAAGCAAGGTTCGGGAAACAGCTCTCCTCTGCCTGGAATCCTGCTTTTCCTGTGTCCAGATCAATAGAAGAGAGAGCCATAAAGGTATTTGATATATGGATGCTCTCTTCAGAGCCAAGCCACGAACCTTATCATTAAAAACACATTTTTAATTCGTATGTGATTTTCACTTTACTTCCAGGTAAGCAAAAGTCATTGCATAGAAGAAACAAAAGTAATAGAAGCCAACAGATGAACAAAGAGAGAGAGGAGGCGGCATGCTACGCTTAGAAAATATTTATTTTTTAATGTTGGCTCAGATTAATTCCTGAAATACTTTATGTACTGCCACCAAAGAGAAGGAATAAAACAAGAAGCTTACCGTGACCTGCCATCAACGGCATTTCTGCATCTCTATTTCATTTAGGCATCTTGGCTATCAACTAAGGAGAAGTTTTTCTCTCATGAGAATCTGCATATTCCTCTTTAATTGATTCTTTTGTGCAGATACTAAAAGGTAGGTTTCTTAACACAAACATCTTGTCATCTTTGTTAGCATAAAGGTATAAATTGCTACAAGCCTTTGGAGAGCTAACAAAGAAAAACATCCCTATGTAGATTTATGAATTAACATCGAAATTATACTCCTAAGAACTAAAAATATTAAATTCTTAAAATGGGCCTGAAACTTTACTAAGTGATTTATAAGTTTTACCCAGTCACGTGCTGGCAAACTTACTCTCCAAGAAGGAAAAGGAAAGCTCTAATTTATAGTATTTGCCAATTTCCATGGTGTAAATACTCCCCCTCACAGCAGATTTGAAACTACTAAGATTTTAATATCCAGATCTCAAAATTCCCGAATAATTAACAATCAGCCAGCTCCAGCACATCATCACATTCTAGCTTCAAAGCAGAAGTTTATAACAGAAATTATTACCCCCTTTTAATGATGTTTACACTAAGCCAGAAAGTAGTGAAGTAATTTTCCAAAGTTCCCACCGTTAGTTGGGGGCCAGGGGTTGTCTTTCTTTGCTTTACGCTTTTGCATATGTATTATAACTCTAATCTGTTTCAGAGAAGAATGCAAATTAGCAACCAAAGAATAAACTAAATCAGAAAGAAGAAAACTCAAAGCCGAACTTTCCTCTGGTGTGCTATTTGCCTAGAAAAACCTGCCGCGGTAATGGATTCCAATGGGGTGTATAACTTAGCAGTTAAAAAAAATACTCTAGCCTGAAAACAGAACTGATAAAGCTTTAGAACGTGCTTGACATCTTTTTTTTAAAAAAAAATTTTAACTATGTTTAGTAGCAACAAAATAAGAATTAATTGAGAGTCTGAAGTTGCTGGGTCCATAATATGGTGATATTTGGTTGGGAAAAATGAATAATTTCTCCTATAATTATTATTCTTCATTTAATAACAAGTATCATGCCACAATATTATAATGTTTCTGTAAAAGAGTAAAAAAATATATCTCTTACAGAAAATTTAGCAAAAAAACAGACCAGAGAAAGGAGATTTAGAAAGAACTGCATGGATGATTTTTCCATATTAATTATAAGCATTCTCCTTTCAAGGAAGTCATGGAAATGAAGCTATTTCAGAAGAGATCTAATGTAGTCGAAAGAAAAATACTAAGCATGTAAATCACTCAGCACTGAAATCTGAGTTTGAATCCCAGTATTTCTACCTATAAATAAGCTGCTTAGAATTTTTCTGAGCAAAAAAAGAAAATAATTCTTGTCCAGATTCGAGTGATATAATAATTGTAATAGCTGAGGTTTTTTTGATCAATTTAAACTTTCCAGGCCCTATGCTAAGTGATTCACATGCACTGTTTCATACAATCCTCTGCATCAGGGAATTACTATCTCATTTTGCTGATGAGAAGCTGCTCTGCTTCGATCACAGCTATTAACTGGTAGAAAGACTCGGATCCTGGACTTCTAACCTCCAAACCTGTTATCCATCACTCCACATTTTATATACGTATAATGAAAGGGAATAAGCACTTCCAAAACTGCAATTAAAAAAAGTTGTGGTTTCTTGAGATCTAGAACGGTGCCATGTTCCTCTCTGTATCCCCAAGTATAGTAACATAAAGGTGGGAATGCATACAGGAATGAATGAATGTGTTATCAATAATGGCCGAGTGTCATCAATACTGTACTGTGAATACTGTCATAAACTCTGAATCTCAAATATGTGCATGCTTTGTTAAATACTTTGAGAAAACCTCGCGAATTCCAAAGAATTAGATTTGGACAGTGATTGGTAAGGTGAACCAATAACATTAATCACCTTAATTAATTTGTAAGAGATTTATTAGAAACTATTTTTCTGCTGAGTTGTAATTGAAAAACCTTTGCTTTGAATACTTTAGGAAACATTTTTTTACAATACCCTCCTTTTCCAAATTTTGAAAATATAACACTTTTTCTTATTTCTGTCTCTGACTATTTACCTATGGATATTTACCTTGACAAAGAGTCACAGTACAGCGCTTGTTAGCAATAAGATATTATTGATTATAGGTCTCCAAATTAACATTAATGGTCAAAAATAGCATACCTTAATGGAATTTTGTTTATTTTCATTTCCTTGTTTGATTTTTTTCTGTTATTTCTGGAGTTGGGATTTATTATTTTGAGCTAGTAAGACCAGCATTGCTAGGATGATCTCTGTTTAGAACTGTTAATATTTCTATTCTGTTACATCCCACATATATGAAACCTTATGCTCCAAATCACAAGGGAGATGAGTAAAATTCATTATCTTATAAAAACCAAAACAAAAGCTAACAAACAACATGTGTCCTACTATAATGGATTAGAATGGCAAGCTTCTCTTTTATAGGGCAAAAAATATAATTTCCGTCGTTACGAATTGCTCTAAGCTTTTTAAAAATCATTTTTTGTACATTTTTAGAGTATTTTGTGAAAACTTTCTTTCCTTCCACATTGTTATGCTTCCATTATGATTTCTGATTTATTCGTTTCCCTACTCTTCGTAGTATATCCTTTCATGGACTTTCTCCTTTTATTTCCAACCATTCCATCAGACTTTGGGCATGAAGAGTACCTCACTTTTCTTTCTTTCTCTGGCTCTTTACATGGCACATGGCATATAGTAGATAAGCTTAATATACAAAGCCTCTAAATGTTCAGTCGTTTAAATGTTTTTTTCTCTATGCAAATTTTCATAGTATAATCTGGTATTGGCAAAGGAGATGGAGAGGGTGATGGAGGGGAAAGAGAGAATGTATGTTCCTTTTATTCCACCCCTAAGCATTTATCTAGTTTTTTTAGCATTAGTCTGAGCACTGTCAGACATAGAACTACCAGTTAGGTCAAATAGAGTCTTTTCAAGAGAGATTTCAAAGAGGATTTAAAGAATTTTTTTTTCCCTTAATAAGACCAAGTATAATTTACTTACTGGAGGGGGGATGAATTAGGATAATCCATAGAGATTTTTGTATTTTGTAGAACCAGCAACACGTAACTCCCCTCCCTCCCTCCTTCAGCATTTAACCCAGTGAGCATGTTCATCAGCCACATCAACACAAAAGGTTAACAGTTTCTCACACTTCTTATAGATGAAACTTATAGATGGACTGTGAATCGAAGATTTGTGCTATATCTTTCTTGATAGGCTAGATCAGGAGCATCCTCATCTCAAAACTCCTCCACAGTCGGCACACCTAGAGTATTGGCCTTGACTG
Source organism: Equus quagga (assembly GCF_021613505.1). NCBI lineage: Eukaryota > Metazoa > Chordata > Mammalia > Perissodactyla > Equidae > Equus > Equus quagga. The sequence continues at coordinate 116,935,287 of NC_060273.1, read as the reverse complement.
AGCAGATCGTGAGATTTTATTACAGTGCATTATATTCATAATTTGGGTACTCCTAGACAAAGAATTTCATGTTTAGCCTATTCCAACCCAAGAATAACATAATTACAATTTCATATTTCTTTTGTAACCCCAGTTCACTAGATTAAGAATTCTGAACTCTGATTTCCCCTAGGACTCACTTTTCAAAGATTTGAAACAGCTTAGAAAATATACAGATTGGAGGGAGGAGGGAGGGAGTAATTGCAGCCAACGTGATGTCTTTGTGGAGTCATTTGACTCTGTCAGCACAGCAAATAAAAAGAGTGTAATGGAGAACAATTAGGGTATTTTACCAACCACTTAGAGCTTAGCCTACCAGGGCTACCTGCTCTGGGAAAGAATTCAAAGGAATCTGAAAGGACTGCAATGAGGTTTCAGTCCTTCTTACTCTGCCAGTTAAAATAACCATCCTTCAGGCAGGGTTATTGGGGACTCCAGAGAAGAGAGAGGTCTCCTCTACTCTAAGGATCCCTGGATTTGGATATGGCCAACACCCCAAGCATCAGAACTGTAATCTGATGAGAGAACTGCAAAAGAATGATTCTCAATTTAGCAGCTTTGTAAAGAACCATAAAATGTTGTAAGGGAAAAATCCTGGCTGGCTGGCTGGTTGATTCCTTTCCAGACTCTCCTTGTAAGATACTGTTCACTAGACTAGAAAGGATATAAAACTGAAACAAGCTTATTAGAGTGAACCAAGTGACCCAGGAAAGGACCTGCAGAACATAACGCTGGAAATCAGTTCTACCAGAAAGGAGATAGTACAGTAGACTTCATTTGGACATCTCTGATTAGAACTATAATACTAATGGAACCACAAGGAGAAATGGCATATCAGACATTGGTACAAGTGAGCAATGGTGTATGAATGACAGGGGTTTGCTCGCTCCAATCATTCCATGCCTTGACTCATCAAAAAACACTTATTGTGTGCCTTATATGTGTAGCACTGAGGGGAAACACTTTTCAAATTGCTACATTCAAAAAAGCAACTAGCTATTGTGTATTCTACAAAATAGTATTAGTGAGTAAATGAACAAGAATAAAGTTAATGGCATTTTAGAGTGGAGAGAGATCAAGAATCTTCAGAGAAGGACTCATGAATGAAGTAGAATTTTAGCTGATCTTGATAAATGGACAGAAACAAAGAATGAGGAAATGCATTAAGTATGATCCAGGTGTGGTACTGGCATGCAGAAGACCGGAGAAGCTGGAATACATAAGGCATATTTATACTGTGTGTGTGAGGATTGTGAGGGTGTATATAATGACGTATACATACACAACACATATGTTGAGGTATCTATCTATCTATCTATCCATCATTATCTATGCCTTCTCTTTCATTTCCTATCGCATTTCCTTTTCTTGGCTGTAGCACCACTTACTAGCTTTGCAACCTTGGGTAAGATACTTAAACGTTTTCTGGTCTCAGTTCTCTTAACTGAAACATGGAAATAATAATTGTCCCTAACTTATTGAATTGTTGTGTAAATGAAAATGAATGCTAATATGCTTGAAACAGAGATTGGACCACATTTAGCATTCAAAACATGTTTGCTGATATTTATTTTTATTATCATCTCTTCTAGGCCATCCCTTCATTCTCTTATGGTCTTTCACCAGATTTTGAGATCTTTGAGGGCAGAGACTGTCTTACTCATTTTGGCTCTCAACATCTAGCATACTCCCAGATGTGTCGTTGGTGCTTATAATTGTCTCTTGAATGTTAAACTGCTTCCTGACTGTGTATACCTATAACCACATTGTTATATCATGGAGTCTCCAAGTTCACATGCTCACTGGACTTCTCTTCCTGGGCTTCTCTATGTTCTTCTTCCTTTCTTGATGCTATGGGCATTGCTTCTCTACTGTTGCACTGTCTCATTGTTCTTATGGTCTATGCTGTTAGTTTCACCTATGGAATTTCAGAGCAGGTAGAAATAGTAACCTATAATTGTTAATCCGCTATTTTGGCTTCTGACCTCCCAATTCCATACAACAAGTTAGGCCTGTTCAAATATGATCCCTAAAAATAAATCTGAAAAGAGTACCTCGTTAACATGCCCTGTAAGTTTCACTCCCAGCAACTTATATTCTACATTAAAACAATGGGTTGCCTGTAGGACATAGAGTCCGGTTCCACCTGCTTACATCCTGGAAAAGATCTATTAACAGCCACACACCCTAGAGAGTTGAGGCTAAGTTAAAAGATTATTCCTTTCCCCAGCTACTTAGATTACCAAAAAAGATAGCCATGTAAGATTAGTTTGCCTTTTCTGACTTTAAAAAGTTGCCTGCTTGCTACCTTTTTTTATCTGAAGCCTGTAGGCAGATTCTAATTTGGCCTTGCAAAAAAATCTGTTTGGCCCTGGGCTGAGGGAAGATGTTAATTCTCATGACTGTTTTAGAACACATCAAAATTCAGTATGCAGTTTTTTTCAGGATTTCAAAGCAATATGCTTAAAACATGCAATTTAGAACTAGAACATATAGAGCATTTAAAAATATTCAGGTTTTACCAAGAATCCATCCGGTCTATTATTGCAATAAATAGGATACAAAGATATCTTTATCTGGTTGTGAATGAAACTCTATCTACTTAGAAAAAAGTTAGAAGTAAAATTTTAGCTCTTTTAATTCTACAGAGGTTTTCTAGCTTTGACAGTAGAAATTTGGTGTAGCTGAAAAGAAAGGAATTATAAAATTGAATATGCATTAAGCACTTCTCAAAAAAAAATTTAAAAGAAAATGGTTTCTAGTCTTTAATATATCTGAAGTAACACTCTTAGCTTGGTCAACAAATGTAACAAAAAATGAGTGAGAATATGACTCATTCCACCATGAACTTCTGTTAAAACAGACCTGTTGAGCGTTTCCAGGGACTTCCTCCACAGTATTTGTGCCCTTATGTCAAGCAGTGGTGACTCCTTCCCAAGACCAGTAGGTATGAACTTTTTTAAATGGTCCAAAAGAAATGAATTTGTAATTCTCCACCTCATGTATGCCAGGGTGCACTTCCAACCAGTCTTGCTGAATTTGTTCCTTTTGGGTTTGTTTTGTCCTGTCCTTCAAGAACGCCAGAAGTTGGAGGTTGAATGGAAGTGTGGTCACAGATGTTAAGTTGTTTTTAGCTGAACCAAATTAATGCTGTTGAAAAGCATTCAGTTATTTCTGCTCCTCCCACCCAAAGTCTACATATTTCTAGTATCAAAATGAGATCGAGAATGAAACATTGAATAGCCTCAAACTCATATAAAGACTTCAGAAAGTCCTGTTTAAAAAACAAAAAGCAAGAGAGAAATGTGCAGTTGTAACTTTTAAGGCCACTTTCTTACGTGAAAACTAGCTGCTGCTGGTTTTGGCATCACTCAAAGATAAGGGACATGAAATCTACCTTAATGCTTCTGAAATAAAGCAACAACTTGCAGTTTTTCAGAGGCACCTAGATTTCTCTCATGTATTTTTTGCACAAAACTCAGCCATTGCCAAAGCACATTGTTACTTCCTGGAAATAGATGCTCTGTGATCATAGCAGTTAACATTGCTTGAGGGTCTGCTGTGTGCCCATCTCTCTGCCAAGAGCTTTACATATATCATCTCATTTAATCCGACAAAGCTCTATAACATAAGTAGCATTGCAATCTCCATTTTAAGAAGAAGGAAGCTGAGGCTGAGAGAGGTAAGCAGACAGGTAGGAACAAGCAAAGCTGGGATCTGAACACAGGCTGTCCAACCCCGGGGCCCTGATTTGACTACCACGCTGCTTTGCCTCAGGTCCATTGTGCTGTGAGTATAAGAAGCTGGAAGAGATTTTAACTTACTGACACAACAAAACCAATTCTAATGAGGTGAAATTGGGAGAGAGAGGTATGCGGATACAACAACAAAACTGAAGGATGGGAATAAGGAGGCCTAGCAACAGCCAGCACACGCGAGTTGCCTGGCAGTCAGCTAAAATGAGGCACAGCCAAACAGGGCCGGCCAAAGGATATATTTTAAGATATTAGGAAAGCAAAAATCAAATGATAGCATAAATCTGTGATCACTGGGAAATACAACAGCGGGGAGATATACCTAGTAGGCTACCAAAAGAAACAGGATAGCACCAGGAAGACATGAGGAGATCCTGCCAGTGGGTGTGGGAGCTTCAGATTGCAGGAGGCCATGCATCAAGGTGCCCGCTGGATCCACACTGATCCTAAGCACTCAAAACCTTTCTGCAGAACTGCTTTCAAAGTCCTGGGGGAAAGTCACCATCCCTTGAGAGTGAATTCCTATTTTACCAGGTAAATTGGCCAGTTAAATTTAAGCAGCTCCTCAGGTAAATTTTTTTTTAAATCATTGATTTGATTTAGTTTCCATAAAACTAAAATTGAGTTGGATTGGATGTAGGGTTCACAGTTGTGTTAGTCTGCCAGGGCTGCCATAACAGAATACCACAGACTGGGTGGCTTAAACAACAGAAATTTATTATCTCACAGTCCTGGAGCCTGTCTGAGACCCAGCTGTGGGCCGGGTTTGTTGTTTCTGAGGCCTCTCCCCTCGGCTTGCAGATGGCCGCCTTCTCGCTGTGTCTTCACATGGTCTTTGCTCTGCGCGTGTGCTTTCCTGCAGTCTCCTCTGTGTGTCCTAGGCTCCCCATCATATAAGGATACCAATTGGATTGGCATACTGCCCATCCTAACGGCCTCATATTAACTTAATTACCTGTTTAAAGACCCTGTCTCCAAATACAGTCACATTCTGAGATACTGGGTGTTAGGACTTCAACAGATAAATTTTGCGAAGACTCAATTCAGCCCATAACAACAGTGTTCACCAAATCATGAAATGTGTTCTGATTTAATTTTGAGTTGGCTCAATTTACCCAGCAAGCCATTAGTGGCACACAAGCTTAGAATATTAAAAATAAATAAATAAATAAATAAAATGTAAGTGTAAAAGAAATAATATTGAAAGTCACTTTAATTAAACAAATTATCCCCCAGTATCACTGCCATATTCTGGACACTGTTGATCTATGATATGTTTTAGTTAAAAGACAGACTCGTTGGCTAGATTCTTGAAACAGCCCAAATTCTTTGTATATGTAATAAAGAAAGCAGCTGTTGCCATTGAAAATCTATGGTGTTCTGGTCACTGTGAATAGATCTTTTAAATACATTGTTTCACTTATTGTCAGAACATCTCTATGAGGTAGAGATTGTTATCTCTGTCTTACTAATGAAAAAACTAAGGGTTAAACATTTTAAATACTCTGCCCAAAATTACATGCTAGTAAGTGAGCCTTGATATCAACAAGTCTGTTTGTAACAAAGGCCCATGTTTTTGTTTTTGTTTTTTTTTCTTTTTTTTTTTGAGGAAGATTATCCCTGAGCTAACATCTGCTGCCAATTCTCCTCTTTTTGCTAAGGAAGATTGGCCCTGAGCTAACATCTGTGCCCATCTTCCTCCATTTTATATGTGGGACATCTGCCATAGCATGGCTTGCCAAGCAGGGGTGCGTAGGTCCACACCCGGGATCCAAACCAGTGAACCCCAGGCTGCTGAAGTGGAACAGGCAAACTTAACCACTGCACCACTGGGCTGGCCCCCAAAGGCCCATGTTTTTACCAATAATCTAAATTATCTCCTAAGGCCTTGGCATAGTCGTTCAAAGTCAGTAATGCTCAATTTTGTCAGATGAGATATTTCTGCAACTCAATATCAAGAATATCAAGAAGGGTAAGAACAACATTGCAAACATAAATTTGACTTATGTTTATTGATTACCTAGGATGTATTAAGTACTGTGCTAGGCACTGAGGTTAGGATGATGAACAGGACATAATCCTTAAAGAAACTCACAGTCTGGTTAGGAAGATAGACACTTACACAACAAAATGCAATGGAATAGAGTAAGTCCTAGAGACTTTTATTCAATCAGCAGGCTGCCTAAGGTATTATTTTGTAAAAAGTATAAGAAATCTTCTGAATTATAAAGACACTAAATACTATTACAGTTCTTACCATGACACATGTGAATATCATTCTAAAATTTAAAAAAAAAAAATAGAAAAATGGCAAGAAATCCTGTTTGCAAGTTCTTAAGGCACACTTCTATCACATTCTATTTCAGTAAATTCCAACAAAGCTCAGCTGAATTGTTTCATTTAACTTTTACTATAACATTTTTATAAACCACAGTTTCTGATCAATGATGCTTTGGCTATGGAACTGAGTACATGGTAATACTTACCCTTCTATACTTTGAAATCCAGCCCTCTATTTACCAAGCATAAAGGCAAATGCCAGTTAAACTACTCTTAGTTCCGTCTTTCTGATGTTCAAGTGCAGGAACAATTATCCCCATCAATATTTAATGGCCTAATCCTAAACAGACAGTGCCACAGTGTAGGCAATAGTCCTGTTAACATGCTGTTAATTTTCAAGCATAGAAGTAGAAATGGACTATACAGTTACTGAAAATGCACAGCAGTACATTTCCCCAAGGTAAAATTCTCTCTGCCTTCTCTTGTCTACCTTCATTGATAATAAGGGAATTAGAAACATTTCAGAGTTGTGTTCAGTGGATTAAGCTTGTTCACTCCTTAAAATTCATGGAGAGAATGAAGCTTTCCCAGTTTTCCAGTTTTTTGAATAACGAGGTTTGTAACTCCCCCGTTCAAGCCATGTATCTCATGAGCCCACCTACCTGCTGTTTTATTTTGTTTGGTTTGGTCTTTTTCCGATTTAATACTTCAAATAGTCATTATTATGCAACAAGAGTCATTGTCTAGATGCTTGAAATCTAGACCACTGGACTTCAATTAGAAATTTTTCTATAAAATATGAGATGAATGTCAACATAACAAAAGTCATAATAAATTTTAATGCAAATAATTTTTACAGCTACAACATGGATAGAGAGACCTGCTGTAGCCTATATAATTTCACTGAGAAGATCACAGTGTTGACGGTGTATGATTAGTTCTCTTTCTCTTCCTATGCTTTTAAAAAGATTGAAGACTGAGGTGGAGGGATGTAGAAGGCTAACTGCCATGTAAAACCGTCTTTTGGGAGGAAACAACTTAGAGGAAGTGCAGACAGAGAAATCATGTAAAGATTCAAGAGAAGAAACAAAAGATCCTTCTTCATCTGTTTACTAATAGGCTAAATACATTCCCGGCAGCTGTACTTGAGAATAAAGTCTGTATTACCTTCCTTACAAATTCAGCTTTGACCTTAAAAATTATCTAACCTCTAAGTCTGATGCAATTGATTTTTAAACCCAACTTAGATATGATTTTCCATTGAATAGAAAATTTCAACCAGTTTCCCTCTTAAAGGTGATGTATTACTTAAAATGCTTTCGGGACACTTCCATTATTTTTTCTTCCTTTTGCTTACTTCATGAGTATCCAGATTTTCAAGTGTTAAATAAATATCAAACATCTTGTCACTGTTAAAGAATAAAGCTCAAATATATTTCTTCTAAAGGTGATAAATATCAAGTTGGTCAATGCTGTCCAACTGGAGTAAAAGCAAGGAAGTTTGATTAGTTGGAATTCCGGTTGACTTGGGTGAACAGGGTAATAGATACTTTACAGATTTAAGGGGAAGGGACTTCATGTCTTTATACAATTCTCTAGTTCTTGTAAGGAAAAGTGCAGAATGTCCTTGTAAGAATATTTCTTATTCCTTTGCCAAATACAGTTCTTAAGTACTATGTTTATATAACCATCTGCCATGTTTACATAGCAGAACTCAAAGGCAGAAATCTCTCATTTGTCAGAACATGGCCATGCCTATAAGCTTATCTATTATATAAATTATTTTGGAGTAGATTAGAATCTTTCTCCATAAATGTTCATTAACTTAAAAGCAGGGCAAGACCTAATGCAAAATGGAAGAGTGGATGACTTTGTCTTTAAAATCCTGCTTCCCTCCTATCGCCCTCCATCAGGAATCTAGTCACTACTGATTGTCTGGTATTTTTCATTCTAACACCTCACCTAGATAATGTTTCTGCCCACATCCTTTCCTTCATTCATTCAACAAATATTTGTTTAGCACCTACCACATGTCATCAGACAGTGCTCCAGGTAGGTATTTGGGTTATATCAATGAACCAAAGATCCCTGACCGCACAGAGCTTACATTCTAAGAAGGAAAACAGAAAAGAAATAATAAATATAATAAGTGAGTAAAATATATAGGATGTTAGCAGATAATGTAGCTGTGAAAAAAAAAGTAAAGAATGACAAAGAGGTTGAGGATGGGAGGGGTGAGGGAGTGTAAAGAGAGGATTGTATTTGGAAATAAAGAGGCCAAGATAGGCCTCATTGAGAAGTCAGCTTCTGAGTAAAGAAGTTAGCCATGTGGAAGTCCAGAGGAGAGCTCCAAGGAGGAAAAGGCCACGGCCCAAAGGCCATAAGGTCAGGGTATGCTTGATATGTTTGAGGAAACACAAGGAAGTCACTGATTGAAATGGAGTGAATGAGAAGGAGAGGAATAGGAGAGGAGAAAAGAAACAGGCTGAGGGAGGAAGGGGATCCTGGTAGGCCACTGGGAAGCTTTGGCTTTTAATCTGTCTTAAATCTCATTCTACAAAGTTCTATGCTTTGTTAAGGCTCAGAGCTGACTAGATTGACAAAATACTTATTTATTCATTCATTTACTCCTCTATTTGTTCATTCATTCAACAATTGTTTATGGAAAGCATAATACGGACAAGGCATCATAATAGGCTGTAAGGATATAACAGTAAGCAAAAGCAGACAAAATCCCTGTCCTCAGGGAGCTCATGATCTAGTGAGGAAGACAGACAGTAATCTGATAGTCACAGGAGAAATGCCATGAAGCCAAAGAAATAGAGGTGCGTGGTGCTGTGGGAGTCTGGAATAGGAGAATTTGACTTAGTCATGAGGTCAAAGGATACTGCCTTGAAAAAGCATCAACTAAGTGGCAAGTGAAAGATAAATAGGTGCTAACTAGGTAGTCTAGAGAAAAGGGCTTATGTGAACAGCAAGCGGCAGGCAGAAACAAGGTGATTGCAGGAGACTGCAAGGAGGTAGAGTGGTTGGGGCCCAGAGAGCTGGAAGAGTCTAACAGGGATGAGTCTGGAGAGGTAGGTAGGAAGTTGGATGTGCTTGGGATAAAAGGCCACAATAAGAGGTTTGCCTTTATCCTAAGCTCACTGGTAAGCCACTAACAGATTTTAAGCAAGGTGGTGACCTGATCACATTCGAGTTTTGAAGATCACTAATCCATTTTGAGTATCTACTAATGAGGTTGTCTATCCTCCAGGTAATACATTGGTATTTTAAAGGAAGCCTTTTAGAGATAATCCTGAACCCAAGTAGATCCTGATGGGAATTTTAAATATTGCGGCAAGCTGATGAGAAAAAACAAGTTGGGTAGGGAAATTATTGAGCAGCCCATCAATTAAGTCAGGGAACAGAGTCAGATTCTATGTATTGTCTGTAAATATGGCTTTCATTAAACTATTAAGATGTCAGTGAAGAACAAAATATTGGTTTAGTGTGAATACTGACTCCCTTTCATTTCTTTGATAAGCATTTTGAGGCCTAGCAACGTTAAATGACTTTCCCAAGGTCACAGAGAAATTTCAAAGCAGTCCATCCAGCATGAAAAAAAAACTTAAGTAGCCAAATTAATTTAAGAATCAAACTAAAAGATGTGGACATCTTAAAGACTCCTAACTCCTTTGTTTTCCCTTCTAAAACATTATGGAACACTTATGTCCATACAGCCTTAAAACTCCTGCTGTTCTCTGGGCACAGTTCATAAATCCCAGTCAATAGTCTCATCTGCAATATCTTTCTCACAGTTGTGTATTGAGCCTTCTCAAATTAGTCCTCAGAGGGAAAGCTGTTTGCTGGGTACCTTTCCTCTTCCCTCATCTTCAGCACTACCCCCTCCCACACTTACCACTACCATACGCATTGAATTCAGTCAACAAATATTTACTGAGCATCAACTATATTCCCAACTGATTAGATACAAAGGTTAAAAAAGTTGAATTCCAATTCTCCAAAAACTCAGTGTAGTGAGAGCGACTGGCAAGTAAATGAGTGGTTAAAAACAATGTCACAGCTTCTCTTTAGCATTAGACACAGGATGCTGCGGAGCAAGACAAGTAGCATACCTCACTCTGCCATAGGAGAGGGAGGCTTTACAGAAGTGACCTAAGTGGCCGGTTCTGATGGACTTTGACGAGTTTACCAGGCAGACAGAGGAGAAGGGGTATTTCAGACCGACAGAACTGCCCATGTAAGCTGTTACTTCAGTGTAGACAGCTGCAGCGTGAGGTACGTACAGGGAAGTAGGGCCTGACTATACTACAAAAGTCACCAAAGCACAGGTCCTAGAGGAAATCTTATGCCATTCTAAGGATTTAGGATCTTCTCTTTAGATCAGTACTGAAACCATGACCTAAGTGATGGTTAATAAATTGTGTTTATTAACAGTTGTAAGATGTAAGGTAAGACAAAGGGAAACTGGTAAGATTTGCCTCTTTGATGCAATTTATAAATGTTACTGTATTCCTAGCTTAATCATTATAAGTTTTATATATTTCTGGGAATATGTTCTTTGAGTTCAACAACTAGATTGGCATTCATTCTGAATTGTCATTGTCCTCAAATATTAAAACAGCCATCATTTTATTTATACTGGCCCACACGAGATCGCATAAAATATTCTCCATACAAATAACTTGATATTACACCTCAAATTTACATTATTTCTTCAGAGTATCAAATGGTACTCCAGTAATCTGAAAAAGTTATGTCCAATTCCCTTCCAGGAAAAAATTCGCTGACCATTAGAAAAGATGTCAGTAAGACAAAAGATCATGGTGTGCCTGTTTAGGGCATGTCAGCGAACGGTGCACATGATTAGACTCTACAAAAACATGATAACATTTAAAATTAAAAAAGAAAAAAGTAATGCCATGGCTAGCAATAGTAAGCCTTAAACAAAATAGCATTGAGTAGATAAGCCTTCCAATTTGTTAGAATCAGAATTATCTATATGTCAAGAAACTGCCTCCTGGAAAAAGGTTGACAGAGTTGGAGAGAGCTCATCTTTGAGGAATAAGGACCCGCAAATAATTTCAAAATGCCGGACAAGTAGCAGTGATATATTCTGAAGCATTCAAGGAATGGAATTTTAAATATTTTAAGATATTTTTTAAATAAAAGAATATTTATTGAATATTTCTTGAACACATAATACTCATAAATTTTTCGATTATTGTCATATGATTCTCACATGTGTGTGTGTATGTGGTGTGTGTATATTGTGTGTTTATTAGAGTTTTGCCTTTGTAGTATAATATATGTCTTCTGATCTTCTCATTCTCTCTTTGACAATTCCAAGAGACTTGGTATGACCTATGTAATTTTTTTCCATTTATTTTTACTCCAAAACAGCATTGCTTCTGCCAAAGTGAGTAAAGTACTGAATTTCCCCAGGCACGACAATAAATATACACACATTTATGTCTTTCAATGATTTTCAAGGCTTAATTCACGTCAAACATTAACCAGAGAGTTTTTGCTCTTCTGTCCAATGTAACCAAAACACAAGGGAAAGCACTTAATATTAAAGTGCTATATTTTTTTGAGTTTTTCCAGGATTAAATTTGTAAATTAAGCTTTTCTGAAGTGAAGCAAATGAATAGGGAATTTAAATTCTTAAGTTGAATTGAACAGTTATCACTTACATAGAACATTATGCTCTTATTTTAAACTTGGGATATTAAAAAGCTATTGAAAATTGGTATTTTATACCTACACACACACAGTATCATTACAAGGAGATGCTACAGATGCCAGAAATTAATTTTATGTCTTTCGGTCTTAATGGCCACACCCTGCCTCTTCCACTCATGCTTTACGTTGTATGCTTGTAATCATTAAAAGCAGTCTTCAGGAACCAATATTATTTGAGAACTAAGCTAATATATACGTGATTTTTATATGATATATATATAAGATATATATATATATAAGATTCTTTGAAAGATATGTTACCTCTGGATTGAGGAAAATAAGGATTTTTTTTTTTTTTTTTAGATTACATGGAGTTGACACATCTCGAATTAATTTTACCCAACCCTCTTTTGGTATGACGCCATCTGCCTATATTGAGGGACCCAAAATAAAACATTTCAGTGAAACTCATCGTTGTTCATATAGGACCTCATCCTGTGATAAACACATTGTCCCCTTTGTGAAGGCACATCGGGTATCAACATAAATAGTAGTTGAACTTCATCAGAGTTCCCAGTGATTTTTTTCTCCACTATATATTTTGCAAATTGTGTAACTGCACAAATTTCCTTTTTCCATTATAAAACCTGGAGCCACATTTGAAACCTAAATATTTTAGGTTTTTTATTGTTATTTTTATTTGTTGTACAATTCTATGTTTTTTAACACATGTATAGATTTACGTGGCCACCATCACAATCAGGATAGAAAATAGTTAGTTCCATCATCCCCAAAATAATTGCCCTCTTTCTCTACCTCACCACTGGCAATCTCTGCTGTTCTCCACTACTATATTTGTCTTTTCTAGAATGTCATATAAAAGAGTTCATACGGTAGGCAAACTTTTGAGACTGGCTTCTTTCATTCAGCATAATGTCATTTGTGAGGTTCCTCGAAGTTGTTGCGTGTATCAGTAGTCTGTTCCTTTGATGGCTCAGTAGTATTCCACGGTATGGGTATACCACAGTTTGTTTGTACACTCACTCATTGGAAGGCTTTGGGCTGTTTTCTGTTTGGAACAGTAATGTACAGAACTGCCATCAACATTCATCTACAGGAGTTTGTGTCCATATAAAGTTTAATTTCTACAGAAGTACATTAGGAGTGATACTACTGACTTATACTGTAGATATAGGTCTAACTTTATAAGAAATTGCCAAACTATTTTCCAGAGTGGATGTACCATTTTGCATTCCCACCAGCAATGTGTGAGAGTTCCATTTGTTCCACAGTCTCCTTACTATTTGGTATGCTAAGTATTTTTATTTAAGCCGTTCTAACAGATGTGTGGTATTATCTTGTGGAGGTTTTAATCAAATTTCCCTAAAAGCTAAGAATATTGTACATCTTTTCATGTATGTATTTTCTTTGGTCATTTTAATTTTACTTTATGTCCTCTTTTGCTTTTCCTTCATTTTTTGGTGACCTCTTTTAAATTTACGATATTGTGCTGCTTTTTCTCTGTGTTATTGAGAAAACTTAAAACATTTCTGGAATAAGTGTGGGTGTAAATGCATACGTTAAATTATTCACAAAATAAAGTCACAAAAATGCAGCATTTCAACAAAGTCCAACTTTAATGTTTTTATTATTTTAGCCTTTTCCTGGATATATTTTTCTATGAAAGGTATAAAGCATTGCATTTTTCTCTTCTTATTTCTAAGTCTAATATTTTCTAAGCTCTGGAATGAAATCTAGAAAAAAAAAACCCAGTAAATCATTGAAAGGAGACAAAATAATACTTTCAACAAAGAACCCCATGGAATTGTTCTTTTGAAATGTTATTACATTGTCTTTGTGCGTATTTGTCTCTGCCAATTGCATTCTGCAATTCCTGTTCGCTGCCAGCTCTGGAGAGAGATAGAGCCAAATAACTGTGGGTTTTTTGATCTAGTTGTCACCAAAAAGTTTGACAAAAGTCCCTTAAGCATTAGAACTATAAAAAACATTTACAGCAGAATCAGACAAAGCATGAAATTTAACTGAATTGGTTCTGCATTAAACTTGTGGTTTAAACCAGGCTCATTAAAAGCACAAATCTTGTTGCAAACCTGGGATTATTTCAAATGAAGTGATTCATGCCCTGGATAGCTGCCATAAAAGTTTTGGTAAAATATGATAGTTTCAATTAACTTTTCATTTGAAATTGTGCATGTAAATTGCACAGCTAAAAGCAAAACTCAAAAAATACTATATTCACATAAATTAAATGCCCCTGTCACTTTTCCCTTAAGAAGTTAGGGCAAACGCTCTGCCAGTTCATAATGGGAGACCATTGTCCTTGGTGTACTTGGAATGAAATCCTTGCCTGCTAAGTCTATGAATCTAAGCCTCTAAAATTAAGAGGACTTCATAAAGGCTTCAGAGAGGTCTGTGTGTATTTTTTTAAGCTTCTCCAAGGGATTAGGACTATCTGGTACTGAAGAAGTAAGTGACTTTCTGACCCTCCCTGCAAAATGCTTTAAAAAAGTTTACCTTGAAGCCAGTCTGTGGTTTAGCAGAATTTCAAAAGCAAGGAGAAGACCTTACAATTCCTCCCCTTGTTTGTTGAGGCCTGGACTTCTTTAGGAGGGAAGGAAGGGAGTTAGGGACAATGGAAGAAAAGAAAGAGAGAAACAAAGGAAGGAAGGAGAGAGAGACAGAGAGAAAGAAAGAGAGAGAGGGAAACGAAGGAAGGAAGGGAGGGAGGGAGGGAAGAGGGAGGAAGGGAGAGAGGGAGGAAGGAAGGAAAGAAAGAATGCTCCTGAGTGTAAGGGAAGGGTACTGGAAAAGGACGAGATAGATGTCAAACAGTTTTCTAAAGAGGATACTAAAGATACAAGTAGTTTGTGTGATTTTGCCTAGAGCCAGCCCAGTTTAACTTTGTCAATACATGGATTAGTTGTTTGATATGGTATAGCATGTACATAAGCGCAAGTTCCAAAGGCAGAATTCCTGGGCTGAAATCCTGTCACCAATTCCTGACTGTCTATCCTTAAGCCTTACTGTCACTGTGCTTTAGTTTCTTCATCTGTTCAATGAAGATAATAGTGGTACCTATCTAACAGTATTGTTATGAGGATTAAGAGCTAATATAAGCAAAAACACTTAGTACATAAGCATAGTGAAGCCTTAATGTGTTGGTTTTTATTATTCAGTAAAACTAAATTATGAAAGGTATATCAACCTATTGTCTGGGTTACATAAAGAGAGTGAGGTTATCTTCTTTGAGATTATGGGCCCTCAAAATGTTGAACTGAAAATATTAATAGAAATATTTCCATTGTAAATATTTAATCGGTTTTCCAGGAAAATTAACCTCCTATCAGTTTAAACTCTTCTTCCTCTGTTAGACAAAGGCTCCCTGAGATAAGTTAAATATAAGATCCTAGAACTGCACAGCTGAGAAATCCACAAAGAGTGAAATTATCCTTAAGGTATCAAAAGAGGCAATCCTCACAGCCCCTGTTGGTGACCCGCAGCTGTTGAATAAAGCCAACTGCCAAGCACAGGAGTAAGCAACTTGCTGTGTTTCGGGTCTGGAACACAATTGCCAATTATTTATTGCCAGTAGTGCCTCATGGCAGACTAAGAATAACCATTCTCTATCAGTAAAGTTATACTGATCTCATTCTGGAAAAAAAATCACATGTGGTTTGAGTTGGAATTTGGCCATAATACCTAAAGTTAATGTTCTTAAGATTGTAAAAATTATTGGTGATGATAAGAAAACAAGACTATATTTTTATATTTTAATTTTAACCCAAAGAGAGAAAACCCCAGCAGAGTTGGCAGGAAAAGCAATTGGAAAGGATTCAACTCTTCCAAATATTCGTCAATACAGAAATGGTTTTGAACACAAGTGATGAGGAAATCCCGCAGACTGAGTTGGCATGGATTGAAGAAATAACACAAGAAGTGGAAGAGGTTTAGTCCATGCAAAATGAGAAGGACTGAACTGCCCTAAGAGAGCTGTACTATATAGTACACTAAATTCTTAATTTATTACTTACTAATAAGCATTCAATATTAATCTGCTTAGTTTTTTAACAAGGTCATCAATGAATCAATCAACAGTTAGTACCAAAAGACAAAATTGCCCATTGACAGTTGCAAGAGCTTTCAAAATTGCCAATTGATCAATAGTGATCATTGGTACAACAAACTTTCATTCCTTTAGGGATTTGCTTAACCACAGACATTCTCTGGAACCTATCTCATAATGCAGCATCCCTTTGGATCTTCAGTAACCTCATTAATGGCTGCCCTGTGTTCCCTGTCTACTTTTAATTTCTTCTAGTAATAGAAAATACTTCATAATGGAAGATTTAATTAACTGAGTTTCCAAAAAGCTATTTACAGTGAACTGGGAACATTAGCTTTAATTTTTATTGTTCAAGAATGAAGATACCCTTTTTACAACAGATTAAATGCAGCAGGAAAACAACATTTTAACCACACTAAAGTGTGGGAACCCACTGGCAAAAGTCAATTGTGCTGCTGAGAAGACAAAGGCTTTGATAGTCTAATCTGAGGGGAGAAGCCCTGCCTGAAGCTTCTCATCCATTCCTTAACTTTCCTTAAGTGACTCATTCATACCTATAGGATCTCTAACCTGGCTGAGGGTCAGCTTTCCACCGAAGCATTCGAGTGAGGTGTGCGAAACAGAGGGTCCTTTCCTTTCCTCCATTCCTGCACACTAGAATACTGAGTATTTTTCAAAAAAGACATAAGAAATTTTTCTAGGCCCAATAGAGATATGTTTTTTACAGCTAGGTCCTGTTTTCAAGAAAAGGCATCATTGCACTTTGTTAGAGAGGTGGAAAGAAAAATCAGAGTGACCTTGACAAAACAGATCTTGAGGTCAACCAGATAACTATTTGTGCAGAAAAATTATTTCCACTGCATTTATTAGTTTATAAACTTTGAGCTGATGCTGACATAAGCTAATTACACATATTATTTTGTTGGCTATTTACCTGACAAACCGATAGAGCACGCAGTGAGTCATCCCAATCCCACATGTAAACACATTTTTGGGGCATGCATATCCCTTGTTTAAAGTGTGTCTTTAAAACATTTATGGAAAGTAGCTGCTGAATATTATTACACACTAGCCATTTTTAAGAGTGAATATCTTTCACAGTTTTACCTTTTTCTCTCACTTACCAAATGCAATTAGACCACATTACAGACTAATGCCTTGTGAATTGCATTTATTAGATCAAAGCCAATTTGAGTTATAGAGGAACACGCACCCGGAAGCACTAAACGCCCAGTGAAAAAGCAGAAAGGTGGCTTAAAGGTTTATAGCACCAAGGAGCTTTTTATCCATGAAGACCTGGGTTCAGTTCTTTGCTTTCAGCCTGAGTAAAACTGACATTCAGGGCTGTATCATGATTTGTATCACAAAAACCAGATTGTTGGTTTGCTACAAATGTGGAAACTGAACAAAGAATGGCAGTTACATATTGCAAATTTCTGTAAAAGTGAAAATTATGAGTGCTGATCTGTTTCCTGACTACACTATGCACAGACTGGGAGCAGAAACATTTGTGAGAGCTCTAAAATCTACTCTTCAATAAAAACAGAAAAATTTTCATCTCTATTATCCAAAAAAGACTTGATACAGTTCACAAGAACCAAGCTTCAAAGACAAACGTAAATCCCAAAATCTTGTACTTGGAAAGGTTTAAATATTGGAGCTTTTATTGTGTTTGGACCTCTGAAGCAACTGATTTAAGAGTTAACTTTTGTAGGAGTTTGCTGCTCCCCAAATAATTCATTACCAATGGTTATTCTGCCTTTGCAATTAATCAGGTTTGAAAGTGCTTCATTTGGTGCATTTGTATTGTTTAAATAAATCTGGAAACACTAACCCTGTCACGTTCAGGGGTCGAGTGTGGGAATGAATCTGTAGACACAGAGGGTAAAATACTTCAAGGCGTATCCCCAAGAGATTTCCAGCTGGACAATCAGAATTTATTTTCCAAGTGGAGAGTATCCCCGTGCAAGCGAGCCCTGTGGTGTGTTTTAAGGTCTCCTTAACCTGTCTCAGCAAATTGCATAAATCACTGCAATAAAGTCTTCCTATTCAGCATGTTAGGGCTAGAGAAAGCTGACCAGCTTTTGACCTCTTATTCTGGGCCCCAACTGACCCTAACTTAGAAGTTCAAGCGGTCAATTGCAGGTCACCGAGGGCAGTCTCAGAGTCTTTTTAATTCCAGTTGAGCTGCAAAGTTAAATTTATGCAGCACAGGTATTTTCCTAGGTTTTCTGGATGTGCTGCTCATGGAGCGCACACCTAGATGACCAGAGAAGAAAAAGAAAAAAAAAAAAGAGGAGAGAAAGAAAAACCAAACTTCAAGTCAGTGTCCTCCTAACCAGCTCCATTTTAGTATATACCATGTCGGTCGTTTATCAGTATAATGGATCTACAGACAGCCTTAAACAATTGTCAAACATTCTTTTAAAAGCCATTAGTTTTTCAACTAATATATATCTGTTGTGTGCATTTGTTGAACCCTTCACTTGTCACTGAGAACAGCCTGTTAAACTAAGCAGAGGCCTGATCAGTTTTCAGTGAGCGCTGAGCCTCAGGGTTCACCTGGGTCAGCCACAAGATTTATGAGGCCCAGTGCCAGTATCTGATTGGGACTGTTAGTGCTAAAGAAAGCTGACACTTCCTCCCTTTCCCTCCTCCTCAAACTCGACACACAAAGTCCAGTGACTTAACTTGTACATTCCCACTGGCTGCCTAAGAGGCAGCAAAATTGATGACCTGTACAGACACCAAAGTGGACATCAATAAAAAAAGATGGATGTGAACGAGTGGAGTGACATGCCTCATTGCAGAGGGGCCTGGGGAGGGGAGAGAAAAGGTTAAAAAAACACTAGAAAGTTATTTATATAAGCTTCAAGGACAAGGATTTTGTCACTACTTGCCTAAGGATTTGCTCTTAAAATATTCTTTCCTCTGGTTTCTATCTTTCTCCAGTTGGCAAAAGATTCCAGGGACCTCTGGTAATTACCAGATATTTTTATTTGTTGGTCTAAGTTCAGAAATTTTTGTTAATCTTTTTTGGTCACAAAAGAGTGATACCATGACATGGCCTGAAAACTGTTGAAACGTATGTATGAAAAATGTAGGGTAACATTTTAAAAAGAAGCCATGATTAAGCATTGCCATTGTACATCTTAATTAATAAGTGTGGTTAAAAGTTGAGCACATTATATTTTCTGTAAACTGGTAAATGTAAATGATGTGAAATAATATCACCATTTTGAAACATCTCCCAAGGAACTGCCCTGAAACACCAGGAATTGTACTCTTGAAGCTAGAATCCATGGAATAGGTTACAAATGAGAAATGAATGAAAGTAACTGGATCAGACATCCGTAGACTGGGTGTGTTTCTATTTCAAAGCACTTGTGAGAAAAATTATTTGGTGGTTTAGCTATCATTCCAAATTAGATCCGAAAAAAGACAAGTAAAATGAATAAAAGAATAATTTTCAGTGTTTTTTCTCTTTCATCCTTGATGTGTTTATTTGCCCTCTGGGATGTTTTCTGCATGCTTACATATTATGTAAATGAGATCTAAACCTAAAGTGTGATCAGCACGATTGGGAGTGATTATCTACTCAGCCATATCAGAAGAAACAGCAGACTCCCTAGATCACAATGTTTACAGGTGATTGCTCCATATTAACTCTGCCTTGATTTGATGTTTTCTTCAGTAAACATAGTCCGATGGTCTACTGTCTTATAGAAGAAGAAAACTGCAAAAAATATGAAATTTATTTTTAATAATTTCAGGTGCTCCAGTTGGTAACAGTGTCTATTATGTTGAGATAAATCCTTATGAGGTTTAAAATCAAGACAGTAAGAATTAATGCTGTCACACTGTCCCTTTGGTGTACAAAGACTGAGCTGACATCTTCAGGAACTGCAGTTTAAAGTTCTTACCATTTCGACCACGTTAAAACAGGTCAGTTTCACAGCTCACAGTCTAATGTCTCTCATTGCTCCTCCCAATGGCAGTAGAGTAGGCTTTAGACCAAACTCACAACAGAACTTGTGACAAAGTGGAGAGAGGAAGCCCTTATCTTTGGTGACATTGTTTCTTAGCTCTGAATAACAATCCCATCCAGAATCAAAAACCCTAAGTGAGGTTCTGTGAAATCCACACTCTCTTCTCCCCAGTTCCTGATCCACTCTACCTTCTTATGCACTGCTATATCCAGTATGCATACTGCAACTTTTGAGCATGAAGTACTATAAAAGGACAGAGTAATATCAGCCAAGTTTAGTTAGTCACTATTTCTGTTCTAAAATAGCATATAGTACACCATCAAATAATCTGTCAGAGGAGACCTCTTCCAACCCTGTTACTTTGTCTAATATCAGTTCAGTTTTGACAGTGGCACTAAACCAGTCTCTGCAGATTCCCCACGTAAAGCTTCACATCTTTCCCCTTGGGATTCTCACAAGATTCCTGACATACCACTGACTTCTCCAGACTCAACAAGTTACCCCCTATTTCTATAAAGAGAGTAAAGTCCCCACAGGGACTTCAATGAGCTCAGGAGGAAGGAAAATAAAATGAGTTTAGAAAGTCCCTGATCCAACACCATGTTAAGAAGAGTTTTAAGCATTTGAGTGTGAGCTACTTATTTTTATTTCCTCTAACATCGAATGTGCTGTTATCACTATTATAGTAATAAACTGCTTTGGTTGTTTCTTCACTCTGGATCATGAAGACTTGACAGAGTTGTGAGACTTATGTAGCATAGTGCTTGGCATCAAGGAAGTATTTAACCCATTCTAATTGACTCACCCAGTTCCCTCTGGTCTTCTTTGCACCTGGGCCATCATCCTCCTGGAGTATGGACTTTCAGGGGACCTTAGCCAAAACATATGGCTCAACATTTTGACTGCAGTTTTGGATATTAAAAAAGAAGTCCCGGGTGACAACCCTCACTTTCTCCTGATCATCTAAGAAAGTCTCTGAAATTTCCACCTTAGATCTGAATGCCTGTTCATTTTCATTTAGATGCATGAATGTCATTGGAGATTTTGTCAAAAGATGGTTCAGAAATCACGTTTACATTCTCTGGACCTATCACTATCCATAAGGACATTCCAAAGGGTTGACTGGGGATCCGAGAATGACACTTCCAAGGGGATCAATGTCATCTGTTTGAGAGAGGATTTGAGGTCCTAGAGGGTTAAAGGTAACCCTGGTTCTTCAAGGGCTAACTCTGGATTCCCCTATCTGCCAGGAAGCTTCTGATCTTCTCTTCCTAGTAAACTGACAACATGGATTTCCTTATAGCAACAGGAAGCAAATTTCATCAAGCTGCTCAGGATTGGAGTCTAGTGTGTTCTTTTCTGGATAGTCAGACACACATCTTCTCCGGGACCCCTTGACTGGAAAAGTCCCAAGGAGACATTTTTCAGATTGATCTGAGTAACAAGGAAGTATTCTTAAATTCCTAATTCAGAGTATATAGCATGTGAGAAAATTCTCAGATCATTAGGGTTGAAATGACTGAGTCCTGCTACCCGAATGAACCTACAGGTTTCTGTTATCAAGCTCTGCATTCAGACTGATGCCAGGTAGTCTTGGAGGCTGACGTTAATCTTCTCTGGGATGGAAATGGATGTCATGGAAAGTACCTTCTTCTATCCTCATGGGATTCTGGGATGTGACATTCCAGGGTTTCTCCAGCTGGAGGCAAATTATTGGTTCTGTCTCACTTGATCTAGAAGTAACAGCTCAACAAAGTCTCCTTGCTGTCTTTTTATGCAATATAAAATTTTCCTGGAATTTGGCATCATATCATTATTCTTAAAAATTCTGATTTTGCCAAAGAATGAATGCAACTGGGATATATAACAAAGAGGTTAAAAACAACATTACAGATAAACACAAAAAGTTTGCTAATTCTCAAGTTGTTCTTATTAGTAGTTCTCTCTCCATGAGAGAAAGAATCACAGTAAAATGAATCAAATTACTACCTCTTTCTCTTTTGTTGATATCTATTGCTATTTTTCAGTTAAAAAAAATCAAATATAATGACAATTATGGATAAAACCTAAAAAAAGGTACTAAGAATTAAATTAGAGAACAAACCAATGCTGGTAGTTTAATGGAATCACAACTAAGTGAATTCTCTTGAATTCATTAATCAGTGAGGATGTCTCAATTGAAAGATCAAGGTGTTAAGTTAACATCTCAACTGAAATATCTATTTTATATGCAAGTATATAGCCACATACTTCACGTTTTCCTTTCTGAAGATAGATCATACAGTGACTAGATATTGATAGCAACACAATATCCAGATAGTCCATCTATATTCTCCCCGTAAGATCAAAGTGTCCTAGACATCTCAATGATTTAGCATATATGCTACACCACCCAGAGGGTCTCTTAGAATTAAAACAGCAAAAACCCACTGTCAAAATCTTTTGTTCAGAAAATATGGTTTTGTCAGTCTTTCTGAACATTGACAAATATAACATTGTCAGGATGGATCAGGAGGAAATGCTTTGGAAGTTTTCCAAGTTTTAAATATTTATTTACTTTCTACCAGGTAAATTTATACCAAATATCTGCTTGATTTCTAGTGGTTAGGCATTCTTGGCATCTAAGAGCACTTCACGGGGATTGTGCAACCTTAACAGCAACCACCATTTACTGTGCTCCCACAACAAGAGAATCTTTTGCCACAATGATCAAAATTTTTATTTCCACTCAAAACATATCTCAATAAAACAAGCATTTGCTTTTGAAATGCCTTCTTAAGCTATTTGAACTCTATCAAGTAAAATGTTTATTTGGCAAAATTATTGTTTTATAAGGAAAATATTTTCCAAAGTAGATGCAATTGAAGATAGCCTGTCTACTCTTTAAATGGAAATAGAATCTCAGTTACTCTAAAAAATAAACTACTTTTGTTTATTATTATTATTATTATTGTAGGAAGGAAGGGGAAAAGAAGAAGGAAGAAGACAAGGAGGAAGAAAGAAGAAAGAAAGCTGTCTTTCATTTTTGCCCAGAATTATCGAAGGCTTTTCATAAGTAGATGCATTGAAATGTGCATGTTACCTCTTCCTGGGACTCTTTACCAATTCACTGAAACCATCTGTCAATAATTTTGGACAAATAGTACAACCAAAGTGACAAAATGGCCACTATGTTGTTAATTTAATTAAAAGGCTACCTGCATTGATCCCGTAAAGAGTTGTATGTATAATTAGTAGAACACTAGAGTGCCCCACTCTGTTCACATAATCCACTCAACCAGCTTCATAAGCCACGTGGACCATACCGCCTAAATTCCATGTTCAGCCGCTCATAAGTATTAAGACCTCCAGTGGCTACAACAGCCTTCTTTCCCATGTTGTCATCTAATTCGTATTTTTCCCCCAGACATAGCCAACATTCAAAAGCACAGAAATTTCTCTTTTTTAAAAAAAAAAACTACTTTCTACTACTTATTGTATTCTGCTGCAATAAAAAAAAAGTCTTTATTGCAAACTGTGGGTAATAGTTTACATTGTCTATTCCCAGGATAACTTTTTAAACTATCTTGTGGCTCCCAGTTGTGCTGATACTCATTTGACAAACAAAACTTACACCTCAATAAACAGCAAGTCTGCATATTAAATGACAAAAGGATATGCAGTAAAAAACAGTTTCTAAAAAAAAGAAAAGCCTACAGTGCAAATTGGAGAATGGGATTTTGTCCCCTATTCCAGAGGGTTGCTTCTGTCACCAAGTTTTCTCTCATTTCCACGAATTGTTTTTTCGATTAAGATTTGCTGGGGAAATAAAAGCAGAGCAGAGCAGAACTTGCTAGAGATGACAGATGGCTCTTCTTTAATGACTTATAAAAGAAAAGTGGCATCCCACTTTATGGAACACAGAAGGAAAATGCTAAACAATACTATAGATTTTATCTAACATGCCCATTTTGCCTATTTGTGGAAATGTTATCATTTTACTATTATGAGTATTGACCCATTTCTAATGAGTATGTCTATTAATTTCGAAAAGACTAGCCAAATGCAAATCCAAGTTCTTTTCTCCTTTCTAAACTATTATTAAGGATGAATGTCCTTAAAGTGAAGACTCTGGTAAGTAAAGGAAAAAGTAAATGGCACTAATCTAATGTAAGATAGGATTTTTAATTATTATGACCCTATTTATATGAATATACTTTAAACAGATTGTTTATCAAAAATGTGTGGGGCCTTCAAAAACTCACTCATATCCTGCTTTTCTTTTTATGTCCTATGTATTTAGTTTTAGGCCCTTAAAAACACTGTACAGTTCAAATAGTAAGGTGGCCAGATTTTGCCAAAGATGAGGAAGAACCCTGAGACTCTCCTTCTCCATATGTTATTATGCACAATTTTTTCTTCCTCAAATAATCCAAAACAATAAAATGTCTTCTTTGATATATATCATCTCTTTATCCTTCTTGTACTCAATATAGAATTTAAGATCTTACAAGCATAAAACAATTTAAAATGGAAAATTATCTTCTTCCTAGACTTCACAGAAATCATAAAATCATGGAATCAATCAAAATCAAACATTTAAAGGCGCTTCTAGACCAGATTTTTAGTTACAAGAACTAAACAGCCTCGATTATATTTTTTAATCCTATTAGACCTCTAAACTTTTTTTTTCACATCACTTGAAAAGCTTAGCGTTATATTTTAAATTGTTCTAACTCTATGTAGTCTGTTTCATCCAAGACAAAGACCAGGAGACTCTCTTTTCCTGTGTCTTTAAACTAGTACATAACTTCTGTTTAAGGGCCTAGTGACAACTGTAATGGATAATTTACAACCTACAGGGCTTCTGGATTAAATAACAGAGGTTCTGTAAACCAACAGACTTCAGACTTCGGTGAAAGCATCAGTAATTTGTTTATTGCCCTTTCTCAGTTCCTCAATTACAATTGATCTCTGCTAAACAGCCTAGTGTTGCTAATTGTTGGGAAAGACGGGAAACAGCTTAATCTTTACAGGCATCTTCTAGCCTAGTATTTGTCCTTATAATTCAGTGCTGTAATCTCACCTAAGCGCAGATAAGTGGAATCCATACACCCAACAGTAACAACTACTTTCGAAATTAATTTATAAACAACCTAAGCTGAAGGAGCTGTGTTTGGAACAGAAGAAATGGTGACTGATTTTATCCGATATTGAGCCAATGACAGACAAACAAGAGCACTTGATTAGAGCTCTTGTCCTGCCAGATCACCTATTTGAATTCTACTGATAGGAGTTTAATCAGGACTTAATCTCCTTATCAGGTCTAGGGTGTTGACCAATTTTAAGTGCTTAACATAACACAGAACCCCTACAGGCATTTCCACTTCAAAGCCTGAAGTGCAGTGCTTAGGTGTCTCCTAATCTTATTTTTTTTCCATTAATAGTGTTGAAAAGACATACTTGTCATCATCAAGTAAGCATGTCCTAATTTAGTCTGTTTAACTTCTGAATTGTTTGTTTTAGAAAGGTTTGACTTATTTATACTAAACCTTCGTTTCCTTGACCCACCACATTAGAAATTGAAAATATACTATACACATACGTGTGTGTAAAGCATGTCCTAATTTACACTGTTTAACTTTTGAATTATTTGTTTTAGAAAGGTTTGACTTACTTAGTCTAAACCTTTATTTTCTTGACTCAATATTTTCAAACTTAAATATACATACACACGTGCATAAACATGCATTTGTACAGTGTGGATTTTAAATTCTAGCTTCTCACTTTAATATAGTACGTCACTTGAATGTCCAAGTGGACAAGTAGTACATTAAAACATGAAGCAAAATCATCCTTCAAATCTTTCCAGCGTTATACGTTACAGATCAAATTCAATGACAACTTTTGTATCTCACTCCCTGACCTAGCGAGCATTTCACTTTTCCACATTAAACTTCTTCCTTTAATCCTTACAGCAGCCTAATGAGAGCGAGCAGGTATGTTCACTGTCCATTTGCTATAAGCTAAACCGCTTGTTTCACTGTAAAATGTCTTCCTGAAGACTCTCTAGTCGTAATTTTTTTTTGCCAAAATGTAAATCTTTGTCACACGGATTGTTTTCATGTCTCCACAATGGACTGAAGTTACATTTTTCTAAAAATGGAGGTAAAATTAATAACCAAAATAATTAAAACTACATAAGCTAGATATCATGGATCTAGAAATGAGAATTCTTACATTTGGTGTTTAAGATACTCATTAGTATTTTAATTATTTCAAATTTCAATAGTCTACTTAATTTATAAGTAGACATAAATTTAGGCATATGTCCGAAATAGTGCATAACGTCTATTTTGTCTAATGTGCTTCAACTGGAAGATATTAATCTTACAGATGAAAGAGATTTTACTGCTTGGAAAAATCAGTAAACTCAAATGTTTAATTCAATTCAAGTTAATCTTTCATAAAGGAAATTATTTAGAACCAAATAGAAAAATTTCTTCATTATTTTATTATTTCTTCAATTGTTTCATTATTTACATTTTGCTCAGCTCAAAGTACTATGCTTTGGGAGCTTTCTTTTTATTTTGTCTTCTCTGAAATAGTTTACTCATTCCTAGTTTTAAATATAACCGTAAGGCTAAATCAAATGATGAATATCCAATCATCCATGGGAATATCAATCAAATCGGAATATCTTACTAAAATTAATCAATCACATTTGGTTGCAACATGGATGAGGCAAAAGCATTTTAAATGTTGCTCCAATTTTCATAGAAGGATTTTCAGCGATTTTATTTTTTGCAAATTTCTACAAACATCCATAAACATTCCTTTATAGTATGTCACTTAACTCAGAGAGAAGGTGATCTGTGATAAATGCCCCTGTCGTGTCACATACATAAAATGTTGAGATAAATTAAATAGCTTGTAAATAAAACTAACTCTTCTTAAAAGATACATATTAAAGATGTTTTAGAAGTCTATTTTAATCATGTGTTTTAAACAAATATATAAAGGAAACTTGATT
This sequence comes from Equus quagga, assembly GCF_021613505.1. Classification (NCBI taxonomy): domain Eukaryota; kingdom Metazoa; phylum Chordata; class Mammalia; order Perissodactyla; family Equidae; genus Equus; species Equus quagga. The sequence goes on along the minus strand of NC_060273.1, from coordinate 116,908,440 downwards.
TATGTCGATAATCTTCCAACGTTGGAATTGCTGATAGATAGGATTTGTTAAATTTAAATTTGGAAAGATCATGTGTCTCAAAAAGTGGGTAATATTGAGCTATAACAATGTTGCCTAAGTAGCACTGAGACATAAACAGGGAAAAAGAAAATAAAAGTCTATTATTTCTTGACTATGAATGCTTTCTAAAGTAACTCAGATGCCTCCATTTTATTTGAATATTGCTTTTTGTTTCCTCTATTAAGTAGTGCTTAAAAACCACAACTTCAGTCAATCAGTAAACAGGATCATTACTTCTAAGTGTTTCAGATTCTAAATCAAGGGTTTCATTTAATTTTCCTAGCAGAATAATGCATATAGATGAGGATGTCAAATTGCAAATAACCTGTATTAGAATAGCGTTTACAGTGCTTATGGTAAGTAATCAACATTATTGACTTAGCTCAGGGGTTTAAAATGCTGAAAAACACTAACAGAATAAATTGATTGGAAGAATAGAGAAGTACATCACTGTGTTAAAGATTTGAAATGAAAGTGAAACGCATTATATGATTTTGTAGTTTAAAAGTACATGTGCATATATAGATATGCACGTAGATGGATAATGTGGGCATTATCGATTTAAATTCTCTATTGGGATTAAAGGGAGAATGCCTGGTTTCGTTTCAATGGTAATGTTGGCATTCATTATCAATATGATAAAATACAAATTGGTGGCTCTGTAATACAGATTTAATGCCCCTGCTGAACTTTTTTCCATTAGTAGCTAATGGCTATTCCTGTTTACCTTCTATGACTCCAAATGCTCATTCCATCTTCTTTTCTGTGATCATCATGGTTATACAGGAAATGATTTTGCTAAAAATGAAAATATCCTACTTTATTTTAAAAATGATAGAACTTGCATCTGTAAACATGACTTTAATCTATGCCTTCCATGATGTGTCAGCATTCTCAAAAAGAATCTTTTTTGAGTTTATAAAATAGAAGCGAAACATTTCAGAACTTGGAACAGTTAGTAAGAAAAAGGCTTGTTGCAGATATTAAAGTGAAATATTTTGCTCTCAGAATAGTTTATGTTTTTAACATATATACATAAAGTGAGCATTTCCTTTCCATTATTAAAAATCTTTTTATCACGATAAACAAATCTATTCACTGAATTCTTTCTCCCTGTTCTATACAGCAACAGTTTATTTTTAGGATGGCTTTCAATGAGTAAGTTAGATTTATTTTAATGAAAGAAGAGTACAAAAACTCTTATTAATTTATTTTAATTAAGCCCATTACAATAATCCCTGGGGAGAAAACAATTAAACATTGACTAAGAAACAATAAAAAATCAAGTTCATTTCCTCTTTGCAGTTGAGTTCCCTTAGTCATCTCTTTTCCTCAAAATAAAGCCTTTAAGTTTTGCAGATTTTTCAGGGAAATAGCATAATTTTAACTGAGGTTATAATACTAATACTTAATATTATGGCACATCTACTGTATGCCAGACACTATTCTAAGTACTTAATGTACTCGTATAATTCTCCCAAGTTTATGATATAATGTTAAGAAATAACCCAATTAAAAAATGGACATAGGATCTGAATAGACATTTCTACAAAAGTGTACAAAAGGCCAATAAGCACATAAAAGATGTTCAAGATTATTAGTTATCAGGGAAATGAAAATTAGAACCACAATGAGATGTCACTTCATAACACTATGATGGCTATAGTCAAAAAGATAGGTAATAACAAATGTGGGTAAAAAGTGGAGAAATTGAAAGCCACACTCACTGTTAGTAGGAATGTAAAAATGGTACAGCACCTTTGGAAAATGGTTTGATATTTCTTTAAAAAATTAAACATAGAGTTACCATATGTCCACTAATTCCACTCCCAGGTATACACTCGAAAGAAATGAGAACAGATGTTTACACAAAAACTTATACAGATATTTACAAATAGCCAAAAAGTGAAAAAAAACGCAAATGTCTGTCAACTGATGAATGGGTAAATAAAATATAGTATATCCACACATGGAATATTATTTGACAATAAAGAGGAATTAACTGCTGATACATGCTACAGCATGAATAAATCTTATAAATATTATGCTAAGTGAAAGAAGCTAGACACAAAAGACAACATATTGCATGATTTCATTTATGTGAAATATCCAGAATAGTCAAATCTATTAAAACAATAGGATAGTGGTTGCCTAATATTGATGACATTGGGGGGCATGGACAGTGACTGCTAATGGGTATGGGATTTCTTTTTGAGGTGACTCAAATGTTCTAAAATTGCTTGTGGTAATAGTTGCACAACTCTGTGAATATATTTAAAAGCCATTTATTTGTACACTTTAAATCAGCAAATTGTATGGTATGGGAGTTACATCTCAATAAAGCTGTATTATGCATACACATACACACACACACACACATATATATATATATTTTTCTTTTCAAAGACAGCAAGGGAAATATAGAGAGATTAAATAACAACTTGCCCAAAGTGGCAGTGAGGGGTACTTCTGAACCGAATCCATGGACTCTGGCTCTAAATCCATACATATACCCACTAAGCTTACTCACTCTGCTGATGGTAGTTTTGCTCTTCAGTGTGACAATTCACTTCACTGAATCAAATACTTCGTTTGAAAAACCACTTCCTAACCCAGCTCTCAATTAAAATTTTCTGAGTTAACACAGATGGGTAGTTCTTTTAATAATAAAAAATATGATGTATGTTGACTAAGTCATTTCAAGATGTTAATACTCTTAATTCTGAATGTCCAGATTCTTAATAAATTAGGATAACCCACAAAGAATGAAGCATACTTAGCTGCTAACAACAACAAACAAACTCCACAGATAACTTAGGGTTTACATTTTTATTACCTTAACTCCAAAGAGTTGCAGTTATTATCTGATCATGTTTCTTAGTCTAGAAAAAAAATGTCCAATGTCAAAACGAATTTATGTTATTATTGTTAACTTCTCCTTTTTCACTTAGGATTTTGTTGAAAGCTTGTGGAAATTCAGAAGGGATTTATAGAAATTTAGAGCTAAGGAAACTAAGAGAACTTCGAGTAAAATTGTACAACTGGAGAAAATATGATTCAAAAAAGTCAAAGAATTTATAAAGTCACTGGATTCTACAGGGACTAAAACTAAAGTCATCATTATCAACAGCTTCACAACAACAATAGAGATAATCAGTACTTACTGAAATAAGTGCCAGGCGGTGCATTATACATATCTTATCTCCTTTAACCTTCAAAGCAACACTATGTAGTATAGTTACTATTATTATTTCTACTGTATAAATAAGAAAACTGAGGCCTCGGAAAGTTAAATAACTTGCCCAAATCATAGAGATACAAGTCGTGGATCTGGGATTTAA